>NC_133377.1:30556616-30856616 GCF_049309525.1 Garra rufa
CTTTTAATTAAATTTTATATTTTTAGATATTTTAAGCAATATAATGGTAGTTTGATTATTTTACATAGTGTGGATGCTAGATGGATTTTATTTATTTTAAACTATTTTAAGCAACGTAGTTTTTTATTTAATTTTTCATTTTTTAAATTTAATTTTATTTTAGGCAATGTAGATGCTCAGATGGATTTTATTTATTTTTAACTAAGGCTCATTTAGATTTTTTTTAAATGATATATATTTAAGCAACATAGCTTTTAATTTAATTACATTTTTTATTTTTAGATATTTTAAACAATATAATGGTTATTTATTATAATGGTTATTTATTATAAACAATATAATGGTAATATTATTTATTTTAGACCGTGTAGATGCTCTGTTTTATTTTATTTTATTTTAGGCAATGTATAGGCTCAGTTTGATATTTTTATTTTATATATTTTAAGCAATGTATAAGCTTTTAATTTAATTGTATAATATATTCTTATATATTTTAAGCAATATAATCCTAAAAAATATTTTAGACTATGTAGATTCTTCCTTGGATTTTTATTCATTTTATTTTAGGCTGAGATGGATTTTATTCATTTTAAACGATAATATTTTAAGCAATGTAGAAGATTTTAATTAATTATTTTTTTTATTATTTTTTTTATTTAATTGTATTTTATTTAAGGCAATGTAGAGGCTCAGTTGGAAATTTTTATTTTATATATTTTAAGCAATGTATAAGCTTTTAATTAAATTTTATTATATATTCTTATATATTTTAAGCAATATAATGTTAGTTGGATTTTTTTATTATTATTTTAGACAATGTAGATGCTTTGTTGGATTTTTATTTATTTTATTTTAGGAAATGTAGGCGCTGAGTTGGATTTTATTTATTTTAAACGATAATATTTAAGCAATGTAGAAAATTTGAATTGAGTTTTATTTTATTTTATTTTGTAGGCGAGTGGCAAGAGGACAGAAAAGCATGCAGAAATGGACAGAGGGTCAAAATTTGAAAATGTTGCAAGTCAGATTCAAACCCTCAGCATAGGCATGAGCACCACAGTTACATATAGAACTGTGGAGTACTTTAAAAAAGTTTCCAAATGCTATATCTGTGACATTGATCTCTGCTTACAAATCAGTAAATCAATAAATGGACATTAAATATTGATTTATTGGTTGGGAATTATGCAGTTTAGTGGTTGCTTTATAAAAGTATTTGGCCAAAGAATGCAGTGATTGACCAATATGAATCAAATTCAGTTGATAAGTTTGTTTGGTAAAGTGAAGAAACTTCTCAAGGCTTCGTCTGTGGTCCTGCACCGTGGATAGCATGTTCCATTTAGCTGTATTGCATATCCAGTTTCTGGAGCACTAGTATAATGCCATATTGTTGTAACAGCCCCTGTATACTTGATGGATTTCAACCAATGAATATTCATTATGCAGGCACAAAGTCGTCATCAAATTTCACACACAAAACATACAGGCAGTGAGGGCAGGTTGAATCATTCCTTTCACTTTAAACGAGGCCCGGATGAATAGAGTAAAATATGCACTCTCAATTCATTGATAGCATCTTCAGCTTGAGGTAATTGAGTCGCTTTTTCCTCTCGGGCTGAATGAATAACGGTTTCACCCGATCCCCGGCCAGCTTTGCAAAATTCAGCCTCCGCATTGTTTTGCCCCCATAAAGGGGGATTCCTCCCTTTCAGCTGGGGAATGTCTTCTGTCTTAATTTTTCTTCATTTTAATCCTTCCATTCCCCCCTTTTTCCTCACTAGCTGAAGCATGAAGCTCGGAGTGGGGCGGCAGGCCATCGGAGGGGTTTTAAACTACAGCTGATAAATCAGACAGCAGCACTTCTCTCCCAGTGTCTCCCAGTTTACTCAGTCCTCCGGGGACTGGGGGGCATAGCCAGTTGGGGGATTAATTTTGCTTGCATTTTTTTTTTTTTGGTTTTTGTCTTTTCTGTTCAATTTGTCCATCCCCTCTCCTCCCCCTCCCCCGTCCCTTTCATGCAGATTCCTTTTCTCAGGGGACGGTGTTATGTGTTGCTGTTTTTATTAGCGCGCTGCCTAGATGAAAGACCTCAGTGTTTTCGCGCAGGCTGCGCTGTCGGCCCTCGCCAGAGGGAAACAAGAAAAACTTCTTTTTTGACATCATTTTCCCACATATTCCATTGGCTGAGGGGACATACTTGAGAGAAAAAGGGGAAAACTCCAGCTCTTTTGTCAGGGGGCCGTTTCTATGAAGAGGCGTTCTGCTTTTATTTTTCCGGTTTTGCCTCCTGTGCTTTTCACAGAGAGACGACAACAGCAGTGGGCTTCTTGGTTAAATGCCTCTCATCTCGTCTCTCCTCCACATACACTATTAGCATGAGAAAGGTCTGCGGTCTGGAACAGGCCTGGGGGGCATTGATCAGTGCTGGCTTATGGGCAGGTTGTTTTATTTTTCATAAGAGTAACATTTCAGGTCACTCCAGATGAGAGGAACCCTCAAGGTTCTTGTTCTCAGAGGGGATATCACATGCTTCGGATAAGAGCGCTTCAACCAAATACTCATTCATTTTGGGAACTTTTTTGAGTGCATTATAAACAACCACTGAATATGATAAATAAGTTTTCCCGGGAATATTCATTACTGTGTGTTTCTGAATATTTCAATATCTATTTACTTTTCTTAAAATTCTTAAAGGGATAGTTCACCCAAAAGTGAAAATTCTGTCATTAATTACTCACCTACTGGAATGTAAATTTAAACGCTTATTAAAAGAGTAGTTCACTTCCAGAACAAAAATGTACAGATAATGTACTCAACCCCTTGTCATCCAAGATGTCTGTCTTTCTTCAGTCGTAAAGAAATTGTTTTTTGAGGAAAACATTTCAGGATTTCTCTCCATAGGACACTTCTATGGTGCCTGCGAGTTTGAACCTCCAAAATGCAGTTTAAATGCAGCTTCAGATGGCTCTAAATGATCCCAGCCGAGGATGGAGGGTCTGATCTAGTGAAACGATCGGTTATTTTCTTTAAAAAAAATGTACAATTTATATACTTTTTAACCTCAAATGCTTGTCTGTCTAGCTCTGCGTGAAAAACTCTTCTCATTTTCTCCTCCAACTTCAGTATCGTCCTACATCGCTGCAGAAGTACAGACCCAGTGTTTACAAAGTGAACATGCAAGAAGGTCAAACGCCCTTTACAAAAAATGGTAAAACAGCGATGTAGGGTGATTTTGAAGTTGCAGGAGAAAACGAGATGGGAGTTTTTTGACATACTCTAACTGTCATGAACCGGAAGTTCATGTAGAGCTAGACAAACTCGAGCGTTTGAGGTTAAGAAGTATATAAATTGTAAAAAAATTTAGAAAGTAACCCATTGTTTCGCTAGATAAGACTTGGTTGGGATCATTTAGAGCCCTTTGAAGCTGCATTTAAACTGCATTTTAGAAGTTCGAACTCTGGAGCACCATAAAAGTCCATTATATGGAGAGAAATCCTAAATTTATTTCCTCAAAAAACATAATTTCTTTACGACTGAAAAAAGACATGAACATCTTGGATGACAAGGTAATAAGTACACTGTATAAAAAAAGCTGTAAAATTAACGGTAAAAACCTGGAAGCTGTGGTTACCAGAGTTTTCCCTTAAAAAATACAGTAGCAATGTTTTACAGTTTTCACTTAAATTTACAGGTAAATACCGTAATTTCACTGATATAATGGTAATGTACCAACTTCCTGAAATATTGAAATCTGTTTTGTACCTTTGTAATACACTGATAACCAACAAAAGCAGGTGATGATGACAACATCACATGATGAACTAAAGCCCATCACAAGGAGGTTTTAAATAACTTATATAAAAGGTGCACAGTGTCATTCACACAAACACTAAACACCATCATGGTAACACACATAAAACTGAAATAATGCAAAAAACATTCATTTAACAACATAAGATGTATTGTATGTTACATCTTATGTTGTTAAATTAATGTTTTTTGCATTATTTCAGTTTTATGTGTGTTACCATGATGGTGTTTAGTACAAAACTGCCAAGAAAAAAATAAGAAGAAAAAGTTATTTCAACAAAAAAACATCAAATTAAAAAAATTAAAAACGGAATTCTGGTAATGTCAATTTACAGTTATTCACTGTACATTTTATTCTTTTTCATTTCCAAAAACGGTATACTTCCGTAAAATTACATGCACAGTTTTTCACCGTATATAGATGGGGAACTTACCGTTAACCATTTCACAGGTTTTGACCGTAGCATTTTTACAGCTTTTTACCGTTAAATTCACAGTCTTTTTTTACAGTGTACATTATCTGTACATTTTTTTCTGGAAGTGAACTACTCCTTTATGCATTAAAAAACTGAAATTTGATTTATCTCAGACTTTCTCATCTCTTCCTCTGCAGGTGGGACTGTTGGACTTGGAGTTGAACCGCCTAACAAAAGCTCTGTTCCTGGCTCAGGTGGTTTTGTCTGTTGTTATGGTGGCTTTGCAGGGATTTCTTGGTCCCTGGTTCCGAAACCTGTTCCGTTTCGTGGTTTTATTTTCATACATCATCCCCATCAGGTATGTTTATAATAATATCACACAGATTACACTAATGTGAAAATATTACAGCAAAATCATCAGGATGAATCATCAAGCTTCAGCAGTGTGAAATGAGAAGAAAAAACAAGTTTTAGTACTAAATTAGTATGTGTGTGTGTGTGTGTGTGTGTGTGTGTGTGTGTGTGTGTGTGTGTGTGTGTAGTTTAAGAGTAAACCTGGATATGGGAAAGTCTGCATACGGCTGGATGATTATGAAGGATGAGAATATTCCAGGTACTGTGGTTCGGACAAGCACTATCCCAGAAGAACTTGGTCGTTTGGTCTACCTGCTTACAGACAAAACAGGTTTTTATTTTATTATTTGCTATTCTTATAATATTTAGATTTTCTCTCTCTCGCTCTCTCGCTCTCTCTCTCTCTCTCTCTTCCTTGTTTTATTTCCTCCCTCTCTCTTTGTGTTGAAACCACTCTGCCCATCCAAAAGCTTTTTAATAACTATTGATTTCTCTCCTGATCTTAATCTTTGTGTGCTGTTTTTCCAGGCACTCTGACCCAGAACGAGATGGTCTTCAAGCGCCTCCATCTCGGCACTGTCTCATACGGAACGGACACTATGGATGAGATCCAGAGTCACATCATCCAATCCTATGCTCAGGTGTGATTGACATGTGTCACCTTATACATCACCGATAAGACATTGGCTTTCACTATAGAGAAAACTTAAGGAGTTTCACATCCTTCACAAACTGCTGTCGTCTTTGGTGTGTGTGTGTGTGTGTGTGTGTGTGTGTGTGTGTGTGTGTGTGTGTGTGTGTGTGTGTGTGTGTGTGTGTGTGTGTGTGTGTGTGTGTGTGTGTACCTGGTATTCATCACGTTGTGGGGACCAAATGTCCCCACAAGGATAGGAATACCAGTAGATTTTGACCTTGTGGGGACATTTCTCAGGTCCCCATGAGGAAACAGGTTTATAAATCATGCACAATGAGTTTTTTTGAGGAATTAAAAGTGTGCACAATCTCCTGTGAGGGCTAGGTTTAGGTGTAGGGTAGGTGTAGGGCGATAGAAAATACGGTTTGTACAGTATAAAAACCATTACGCCTATGGAATGTCCCCATAAAACATGTAAACCAGTGTGTGTGTGTGTGTGTGTGTGTGTGTGCGCGTGCGCGTTTTGTGCCAACAGCCGGGTGACACAGTGTTAAAGCCACAGTGGCAATTGATTTTCATGCTTCACGGTCCTTCATTACTGTGATGATGGAGTGGCAGGCAGGTTTGAAATGTACCCATGATATGAGCGATCATAGCCTTATTATATCCCCCCTCAGGACGTGTCAGAGTCCGTGTCCAACAACTTGTGTGAAATTGAGTTTGACAGGAATCAATAAACATAATGTAATTTACAGCTTAACATGCTTTGGTGTGCACGAGGCAGTTATAGCTCCGATTCTCTCTGGAGTGTTATGAGTATAAAGAAATTACTATTAAAAACAGCTGTTGTTTCGTAGAGGGCAAACCCCATCGTCTTATTTGAGACAGTTTTGCCTGTCCGACTGGGACTTTGAACTCAAATTGCATTTTGAAATGTCAAAATTTGATACTCATATGTAGACAGTGTGGTTCAGTTTAAAACCTTCAGTTCACAGGGGTTTTGTGGCTTCATAATAGCGTTCTTCGCTTTCCATAAAATTGTACTGTAAAGGTGAAATATATCATTTTTTAAAAAAGGTGAGAAAATTAACATTTACAGAACATTCAGTTCACAAGCATTTTGTGACTCTAACAGCATTGTGGCTTAACATCTTAGATTTTCCAGTTGAATTTAAAAGGCATTGTTATTGTTGTGGCACTAAACTTTAGGTAATCTGAAGGTGAGAATTCAGAATTCAGAGAGAAGCCGGACATTTGAATAGTGTAGAAATGTATATAACACCATTGTATGTTTAATTATATATTTATATATATATTTGCAAATTCCAATATTTAGTCACTCAAACTGTTGATTTAAACTGTAAATTGCTAGATTTCCTACACAGCTCTAGCTTTTTTTCATATCGCTCTTATTAAATGAAAATACACTACCAGTCAAAAGTTTTCAAAAAGTACGATTTTTAATGTTTTAATGTAAAGAAGTCTCTTCTGCTCACCAAGCTTGCATTGATTTAATCCAAATATAGCTAAAGCAGTCATATTGTAAAATATTTTTACTATTTAAAATGACTGCTTTCTTTTGAATATATTTTAAAATATATTTTATTCCTGTGATCAAAGCAAAATTTTCAGCATCATTACTTCAGTCTTCAGTGTCACATGAACCTTCAGAAATCATCCTAATATTAATCTAATAATATTTGAACAGATTTGCTGTTCAAGAAACATTTTTTATGTTATCAGTATTTAAAACGGTTGAGTAATTTTTTAATTCTTTGATGAATAGACAGATCCGAAGATTAGCATTTATCTGAAATAAAAAGTTTTTTTTAACATTATTCACTATACCATTCAAAAGCTTGGAGTCAGTATAATTTTTAATTAAATTAAGATTAATTAAATTAAAATAATAAATAAAACAATTAAAAATGTAAAAAAATATTTAGCAAAGATGCTTTAAATTGATTAAAAGTGTTTCTGAAGGATCATGTTACTGGAGTAAATTACATTTTAAAATGTAGAATTTCAAATAGAAAACAGTTATTTTAAATTGTAAAAATATTTAAAAATTGGACTGTTTTGCTGTACTTTGGATCAAATAAATGCAGGCTTAGTGATAAAAACAAAATCTTACTGTTAATTTAAGTGAATCACAATATTTATAATGTACACAATAAAATGGATATTCATTTTGAGAATTGCTAAAGATTACTTATTAAATGTTATTAAATGTATTAGTGTTTAAGATCAAGTCAGCTTTAGAAATAATCTAAATGTTAATATAAGGGTCATTTTTAACTTCAGTCAATATGTCATGCCTGATTACAACTGGTTGGCTGTACATTTATGTAATCACACACTTACTGTATATTTATATACATATTCAGATTGCCAAATCAGAAACCTAACATACAATTCTGAGAAAGTGAGCCAGCAGTGGGGTGTTTTTATGTACCTTCATCTGCGATTTGAAGGCTATGGGCAGGTTGTCATCTCTTCCCCTCGGCAGAGCTCTGAGGAAAGAGGAGTTCATCAAGAGAAATCTCCTGCTCCAGTGGAGCACAGCAACCCCTGTCAAACACACACACACACACACACACACACACACACACAAGAAGAGAAGACTCACAGTGGTGCTTATGTAAATTGATAAGTCAGAGCAAGGGTGGGATTCAAACGTTGTCGTGTGGGGAGACACTGATGAAATCTTCACGCTTTTTTTGCCCAGCGTGTCCTTAGACTGAGAGAGCACAGGAAGATGAATTATCAGCATACACTTCCTGACCCAATCCCCCGTTCTTATGCTAAACATGATGTTATCAGATTCTGACATAATTTAAGTGATTTTTAAATGTGTTGGACCGAATCCTTTTTTATTTTTTTGCTGTTAGGGAGAGGAAAGGGCGACTTTTTCTATACATTTTTTTAATTATTGAAAGATATATAGGAATGATCGTCAGACGTCAGAACCCAGAAGACTAATTCTTTCAAGATTTTCCTGGGGCTTTATTATGGGACTTAAATTATTATGAGTTAAATAATGCCTGTGGTAAACTTAACTTGACGATACTTTGATGTCTTGTTCTAAAACATAAACTGCACACACCCATGCCATAAACGCACTTTTTAAAGCAGTTGTTTATTTTTGAAAACGTATGTTTTTAGTAAGTAACTAGATAAGACAGTTTGAGGTGTGAGTGTGTGCAGTTTATGTTGTAGTACATCAAAGGCTTTATTTTACTTATAAATTGAAAAACCCCATTAAAAAAAAACCCTGGGATAATCTCGAAAGAAACCGCTGCGAATTTCTCTTCTTCTCTTCTTTTGACGCAATACCAGCACCACTCTATAGTTGTGCCGATCACGTAATGCAATCACAATATTTCCTCTCACTATTGAATACTTTTATTCAGCAAATATGTGCAAAATTGATCAAACATGACAAAAACTGTGTTACAAAAAATCTATTTAAAAAAAACTTTCCCCTTTTTCCTATTTCTATGCGTTAAAGAATGTTTCCACCATAATATAAAGCTGTACAATAATAAGACATTTATTTTTGAACAGCTATAGACCAATTTGGTGTTTGCAAACAGTGGCAAACGTTTTTTTGTGTGCGGAGCTTATCTAGTGGCAGAAAATGACAGTTTTCAAGTAGCGGTCTATGAAAGCCATGGAATAAAATAATTTAAAAAAACTGTAAATTTGAGTTTATATTTCAAAATTCTTTCTTTTTCTTGCAATTCCGAAGAAAGCATTGCTTTCTTTCTTTGGTTGAACACAGAAGAATATATGCATTTCTTTTTGTCATACAATGAAAGTCTTTAAATAAACACAATGAAAGTATCGTAACTTTTAAATGAATGAACTGTACACTACCAGTCAAAAGTTTTTGAACAGTAAGATTTTTAATCTCTTCTGCTTACCAAGCCTGCATTTATTTGATCCAAAGTACAGCAAAAACAGTCAAGTTTTTAAATATTCTTAAGATTTAAAATAACTGTTTTCTATTTAAATATGCTTTAAATTCATTTTTTTCTTCTTCAATTTTTAGCATCATTACTCCAGTGACATGATCCTTCAGAAATCATTCTAATATTCTAATTTGCTGTTGAGAAAAACTAATATTATTATTTTGTTGAAAACATCTGAGTAGAATTTTTCTTTGATGAATAGAACGTTCGGACTAACAGCAATTATCTGAAATAGAAATATTTTGTAACATTATAAAATAATGCTATATCTCACAATTCTGATAAGAAAAATCAACTTGTCATTCTTTCTTTTCCCCTCAGCTCAGAACCATGAGTTTATGTCCTTCACTTCTGAGGTATTTTTTCTTCAGAATTGACGCGTGCTAGTGTTGAGTTAAACCAAGTTATAAAGTCCAAACTAGGAGATATAAACTTGCATTTGCAAGAAAAACACGTCAGAAATGTGAGATAAAATAGGTAAATGATATGTAAAAAGTTATAGTTTTAAATAGTAGTTCATGCTGTTTGAATATGTTGAATATTCACAAACTGCATATGTGAATATTATGTAGACAAATTGTTTAATCCAAATTTATGTTTTAAAAGTAGAGTAATCATAGCAGGTTTCCTCCATAGTCTGTCTGTTTAAACATTTGCATTTAGTTTCAAATTGCATGTTTAGTGACAGTATTCTATAAAAAATCTGACATCCAAAGACGCAATACTTTTTTTTTTTTTCTCTCTGGATTCCATGAATTTAAGCCGTTTCCCTCCACTTGTTACCAGTGTTTTTCTGCCACCGTAATGCACATGCAGCTGTGGGTGATGTAACTGTGACGTCTACTCCAAATTGGTCTATTCTACACATTAGAATGATTTCTGAAAGATCATATGACAATGTACTGGAATAATGGCTGCTAAAATATATTTATACAGAAAACCATTATTTTAAATGATGATAATATTTCATAATATTACTATATTTGACCCTGGACCACAAAACCAAAAAAAAGTTGTAAGTCGGGTATATTTGTAGCAATAGCCAACAATACATTGTGTGGGTCAAAATGATTGATTTTTCTTTTATGTCAAAAATCATTAGGATATTAAGTAAAGAACGTGTTCAATGAAGACTTTTTGTCAATTTCCTACCATAAATGTATCAAAACTTCATTTTTGATTAGTAATATGCGTCGCTAAGAACTCTATTTTTTTTTTTTTTTTTTTGCACCCTTAGATTTTCAAATAGTGTTTTCACAATCAAATATTGTCCTATTCTAACAAACCATACACACCAATGGAAATCTTTATTCAGATGATATATCATTTGTGACCCTGGACCACAAAACCAGTCTTAAGTCGCTGGGGTATATTTGTAGCAATAGCCAAAAATACATTGTATGGGTCAAAATGATCGATTTTTCTTTTATGCCAAAAATCGTTAGGAAATTAAGTAAGGATCATGTTCCATGAAGATATTTTGTAAAATTCCTGCTATAAATATATCAAAATGTAATTTTTGATTAGTAATATGCATTGTTAAGACCTTAATTTGGAGAACTTTAAAGGTGATTTTCTCAGCATTTTGATTTTTTTGCACCCTCAGATTCCAGATTTTCAAATAGATGTATCTCGGCCAAATATTGTCCTATCCTAACAAACCACACATCAATAGAAAGTTTATTTATTGATCTTTCATATGATGTATACATCTCAGTTTTGTAAAATTTAACCTTATGACTGGTTTTGTGGTCCAGGGTCACATTTTCACAAAATTGACCCTTATGGTTTTGTGGTCCAGGGTTACTTATTTTTTATCAAATAAATGCCGCCTTGATTATCAAATGGTCACAATTTTGTTATTTCCACTTTGTGTCTCTCCAGGTGTGCTCGGCGCAGTCTAATGGCAACAGTGCAAGTTCAACACCCTCTCGTAAACCACAGCCACCCGCACCGAAGGTCCGCAAGAGCGTGAGTAGTCGGATCCACGAGGCTGTGAAAGCCATCGCTCTGTGCCACAACGTTACACCGGTGTATGAGTCCCGCGTTAATGGTGCCAGCACGGAGCCAGAGAGCACAGAGGCCGACCAGGACTTCAGTGACGACAACCGTACTTACCAGGCCTCCAGTCCTGATGAGGTAAGAATCTCTCTTTATACCAACTTATTTATTCTTATTTAATAAAATTGTCATTTTCTGCTTGAGTGGTTCCAACAAAATAACGAATAAGCAGGACACTTTTTTTTTTTTATTCCTGTTTATTTTATTTAGAAATCAGATAGATTGCATTGACACTGGTCTGCTCATTCCTCTAACGGTGTAATCCTATATATCGCTGCTTTAGTATTTATGACTCCCCCACTTTAGCCTTGAATTTACTGCCTTATTGGATGGTAATATAGACTCTGTGTTAGTAGAGAAATCTGAGAGGGCTCAATAAATATCAGAAGCAGAGGGGGCAGGGATAGGTCACACACCAGGAAGGACTCGGTCATCATTTGTGTTGAGAGATCGTAGATATTTATAGATCCGTTGTAGAGCAACAATATTTTGAATGAGTTGTTGGTAAGAAAAGCACTAAATAAATGGCAGAAAAGGCATTGAGGCCAAACATATGTCACAATGGCAGCGCTCCTCAGATAGATGGAGGGAAACGTCAGACTCATTATAGTTAAATATATTTTTTAACAGAGGGGAATGAAGAGTTGTTGGAGGCTTGACTTGGAGGAATAATTCACACAAAAATTACATTTCTGTCATTGATTACTCACCCTCATAACCTTCCAAACTTATATTGCTTTTTTTTTTATGTAGTTGAACACAGAAGAATGTTTGCATTTCTTTTTTCATACAATGAAAGTATTGTAACTTTACAATAACTTTCATGTACAAATGAGTTTTTTCATGTACAAAAGATTTTTGATCTCTTCTGCTCACCAAGACTGAATTTATTTGATCTAAAGTACATCAAATACAGTAAAATCTTGAAAAAGTTTTACTATTTAAAAGAACTGTTTTCTATTTAAATATATTTTAAAGCTTAATTTATTTCTGTGATTTCAAAGCTGAATTATTAGCATCATTACTTCAGTCACATGATCCTTCAGAAATCATTCTAATATTCTGATTTGCTGCTCAAAAACATTTTTTTATTATTATTATGTTGAAAACAGCTGAGTATAATTTTTTCAGGGTTATTTGATGAAAAGAATGTTCAGAACGTTCAGAAATCATTCTAATATTCTGTTTTGCTGCTCAAAAAACATTTATCATTATACTGAAAACAGCTGAGTATAATTCTTTCAGATTTCTTTGATAAATACAAAGTTTTTATCTGAAATATAATTATTTTGTAACATTATAAATGTCATTATCATCATCACTTTTGATCAATTCAAAGCATCCTTGCTAAATAAAAGTATTAATTTCTATAATTTCTAACCCACCATTATATATATATAATGCTGATCTTTGGATCTCTTTATACGTTAAAAAATCCTGAAATAAATACTGTTTTTATTTATTATTTATTTTTACTGTTTTTTACAGCAAATCAGAATATTAGAATGGTTTCTGAACGATCATGTGACACTGAAGACTGAAGTAATGATGCTGAAATCACAGGATCACAGGAATAAATTACATTTTAACATATATTTAAATACAAAGCAGTTATTTTAATAGTCAAATAGGATCAAATAAATGCAGGCTTGGTGAGCAGAAGACAACTCTTTAAAAAACATTAAAAATCTTACTGTTTAAAAAGCTTTTGACTGGTAGTGTACGTCCGTCTTTCACAGCCTTTTCATTAGCACATGATATTTTTATATTGCTTTTTTGTCATTTTTGGAGCTTCATAGCTTGTGGAGCATTTCTTTTTCATGTCTTTGGAAGAAATAAAATAATATAATGTGGGTGAGTAAATAATGACAACATTTTTGTGTTGAGGTGAACTAACCCTTTAAGCGTTCGCATAATTCTCTACAATGTGTGCTGTTCCCTTGCAGGATCTAATGAAGATGAACTAATGAAGGGCAATCGTTTTCAGAGCATTGATTGTTTTCAAGAAAATGCTAGGGGTCATTATATAAATTGAGAATATTCCGGTGCTCCTTCATTTCTTTTCCCTTATACAGACCGAGCATCTTTTTCTTCAGGACCTTCTGTAGACGTAGATATCTTTTGAGAGTGATAAAAGGAAAAAGAAATCTGTCCATCTCCCTCTTTAGTGGAATTGCCTGTCCTCTCTTCTCCCTTGATGTGTCTACTTATTTATTTTCTTTAATGCCCAGGTCTTATCTCTCCAACGTCTTCACTCCGGGATTGATCAATATTTAATTTTCTCTGAGAGACTAGCGGTTAACACTAGTCTTTCTCTACGTGTCAGTCTCATCAGCGCCTGTGTCTATGTGTGCTCGCTCAAAGACCTCCAGCCTTTTCAGCCTTTAATATGACAGACGCATAGCAATAATATTCCTAAAGAGAGTCGAGTTCAGAGATTGAATATCCCAGATGCCTTTCCGCACACTTACTTCAAGTCATTTGTGACCTTTGGCCTCGCAGTGTCAAGGGTCAGAGGTTTATCATGACCTTTAATGATCGGACATTCTCATGAGCAAGACCGTTTGTTATGTCCGATAATGAAGTTTTACTTATGGGGGGTAATAGAAGTTCACTGATGGTTTTATTAGCAGTTTTGGCTTATTCAGATGAGATGACAGTGCTCAGTGGCTGTTGACCTTTGCTTCTTCAAGGAAAAATATAGTATTGACCTCTAACCTTTAGCCTATTAAATAGAAGTTGTCACAAAAAGATGGGCCACTCGTACAAGAGAGTTATGGCATGTTCAATTCTTTTAGAATGAGTTTTTTGTTAGAAGCGGATGCTATCTTAGTCTGGATTCGATTAATAGAATGGTCCGGTCAAATATTTTTTACTCTAAAATGCAAGAAATTGACAGTTATTTTTAAAAAGCCTGTAATCGGACAACTGAAAAAGTCATGAAAAGTCATTCCTCAAAAAGTCTGAAACAATATACCGTTATAATAAAGATAGATAGAATTCAGATAAACTTTCTCTCAGCATATTCCTGGATGAAACTGCCCTGTCAGAT
This sequence comes from Garra rufa, assembly GCF_049309525.1. Lineage (NCBI taxonomy): Eukaryota > Metazoa > Chordata > Actinopteri > Cypriniformes > Cyprinidae > Garra > Garra rufa. Next base: position 30,570,918 of record NC_133377.1, read on the forward strand.
AAAACCATCTCCACTTTGCCTTCTTTATGACGTCGTATCATATTTCCTGTCACATCTGGTCTCTTTATTAAATAACAGCCACGTCTTCATGTGGTCGTAGGTCACATGGTGCGGTTTCAATCCTCTCTCGGCTTCTTGAAGGCGCAGTGATCTTGGTTTATGATTACAGCTTTTCTTCCTGTACTGCTGAAATGATTGATAGAGTGTATTAAAGGCTCTCCCCTGTGTCGTAAAACAGTTCCCTGCTCCTCTCCTGAAGGCATTTCCCCACCACCTGAGTTACTTGTGTGTGTGTGTGTGTGTGTGTGTGTGTGTGTGTGTGTGTGTGTGTGTGTGTGTGTGTGTGTGTGTGTGCTCTTGAGGGCATCATTTAGCACTGTCAGGTTTATAGAAGACTGGCTAATTAGTCATATCACATTGAAATGCCATAAACAAGAGTTCTAGCTGTGTTCTGATGTGTGTAAGAGCAAAGAAAGCAGATGTAATCACAGAGCTGTAGAGGAGTTTTAAAGGCATAATTTGTAGGGATGGTGTTTATGACTTTTCAGTCTTGAGATAAACAGTGCATGCAATGTGGTCAAGAAGTCTGAGATGCAGCTGAAGATTTGATCATTTATTGCGACCTTTTCTAATTTAATGCATTTTTTGATACATTTTATTATCAGCATAAGTCTAAATTATCATTATATTTCAACTAGAGTTGACATTATTAACATTCGGTTTGGCTTTACTGACAGCAACACTGTCCAGCGTGATTTGAGAGTGGTCTAAACAGAATCTTGTGCTCCAGTTAAAGCAGGAAAATTTGACTACAAGAGTTCACATGATCAATGTCTAAAAATCTGATTTTCAGAATTTCTTTTTTTATTTTAAAATATAAATTATTGCCTAAATATATATTTTTAAATAAAATACTGAAAACTGAAAGCTAAGCTGTGTGTATAAGTTGTGTATATGCATTTGGCAATGAATCTTGTTTTATTTTTATTTAGTTAGTTAGTTAGTTAGTTAGTTAGTTAGTTAGTTAGTTAGTTAGTTAGTTAGTTAGTTAGTTAGTTGGCAAAATCTTGTGCTGCAGTGGAAGCAAGACGATTTGACTGTACAAGAATTTAATCAATCTCTCAAATTATTTTGTGAATATTTTTATTTTATTTTTTTATTTTTGTTTTTTGTTTACAAGAATTCACATAATCAGTGTCTCATATTTGATTTTCAGAAATGTTATTACTGATCTAGACCAATTTTTTTTAATGCTAAAACATTTAAGTTATAAATGTAAATGTAAATTTAAAAGAAAGCACATTTTTTTCTTTAGAACTAATATATTAGAACTAACTAATTAAACTAATTTTATTTTATTTTGAATAATATTTTATTTTATATACAAATATATATAAAAAGATTCAAACAGAATCTTGGGCTGAGATTTTCAAGATTTCACATGATCAATGTCTCAAATTTTATTTTCAGAATTTTATTAGTGACCTAGACGTGATTTTTTTTTAAATCCTAAAATATTTTAAATACAAATTTGGTTTTTTCAATTATTATTATTATTTTTTTTCTTTCATTCACTGTAATTTTATTTTATGATGTGTTTTTTTTTTTTTTTTTTTTTTTTGTGAAAGATCCAAAAAGAACTTTGTGCTGCAGTGGAAGCAAGGAAATTTGACTGTACAAGAATTCACATGATCAATGTCTCAAATTAGACTTTCAGAAATTTTATTAGTGACCTAGACGTAATTTTTGTTAAATCCTAAAACATTTTAAATATAAATGTATTTTTTTTTTAATGGATTTTTTTTTTCTCCATTTTATTTTATTTTATTTTATTTATTTATTTTTTGTGAAAGATCCAAAAAGAACCTTGAAGGAATCAAGGAAGGAAATTTGACTATTTGATTTGATTATTTATTAAATTTTTTATTTATCCAAAAACACTCTTGTGCTGCAGTGGAAGCAAGAAAATTTGATTGTACAAGAATTCACATGATCAATGTCTCAAATTAGATTTTCATAAATGTTATTAGTGACCTAGACCTAGCTTTTTTAATCAAAAAACATTTAAGGTGTAAATGTAAATGCCTTAGACTTTTTTAATAGAAAACAAATGTTTTATTTTATTTTATTATATGTGACCCTGGACCACAAAACCAGTCTTAAGTCGCTGGGGTATATTTGTAGCAATAGCCAAAAATACATAGTATGGGTCAAAATTATTGATTTTTCTTTTATGTCAAAAATCATTAGGAAATTAAGTAAAGATCATGTTACATTAAGATTTTCCTACTGTAAACCTATCAAAATGTAATTTTTGATTAGTAATATGCATTGTTAAGAACTTAATTTGGACAACTTTAAAGGTGATTTTCTTTCTTTTTTTTTTGCACCCTTAGATTACAGATTTTCAAATAGATGTATCTCGGCCAAATATTGTCCTATCCTAACAAACTATACACCAATAGAAAGATTATTTATTGAGCTTTCATATGATGTATATATCTCAGTTTTGTAAAATTTAACCTTATGACTGGTTTTGTGGTCCAGGATCACATTAAAAACACTCTTGTGCTGCAGGAACGGTTAAAAACTTTTAAAAATAATTTTTATTTTAATATTTTTTTTATTATTATTATTCATATAATATATATTTGTTTGTAATTTATATTTATTTTTAATATTATGTACCTATCTATTATTTCACTTATGTACCTATCTGCCAATCTCTGGCAGTTGCATGTATTTTTTTTTTTATTATTGTATTGTATTTTCAACTCAAATGCAGTTGTTGTTTTATTTAATAATTATTGAATCTAATCACCAGCCATACAGTAAATTTCTTCAAATATTATTGATTATAATCAAAGATTATTTGATCACCAAGAGCAAAAAGTTGCATGTAACTGGTCACAAAAACATCTTTTACAACAAAACATTCTTTCACATGTTGTGTAGGTGGCTCTGGTGCTCTGGACTGAGAGTGTGGGTTTGACTCTGGTGAACAGAGACCTGACGTCCCTCCAGCTGAAGACCCCAGCCGGACACATCTTGACCTATTACATCCTCCAGATCTTCCCCTTCACCTCTGAGAGCAAGCGCATGGGCATTATTGTCAGGGTGGGTGTCCAACGACAAGTGTGCAAGTGTGTTTGTATGTGTTCGAAATGACATATTTCTTCATTTCAAACACTGTAAAAACATCCGCTGAGAATATGTCTGCACTTGAACAGTTTCCTCTGCAGTATGGCTTTGTGTCCTTTAGCCTTTGTTGAGTAAGCTATTAGTAAGCTTCAAGACTTGAGTGTTTCTGAGTGTGTCATGTTTGTTTGTCTGTTACAGTACATGCGTAAGAGTATTTGTGACTAAGCTTTTGACATGCGTTTATGTTGGAGCTTATGCATTCTCTGTTTGACTTCTTATTTACTGATAACTTGAGGACTCCATGCACCATCTGTGTGGTTTTGTGCTCTACAGTCTGACACGCTAATGATTTAGACATTATTTGGATATGTTTTTAAGTGTTCTCTATTGAATTGATTGTGTTTCAGGAGGAGGCTACCGGCGACATCACGTTTTACATGAAAGGGGCTGATGTTGCTATGGCGAGCATTGTACAGTACAATGATTGGCTGGAGGAGGAGGTAAGAATGCATGAACCATTGTTGATGGGAAAATCGGCATTCTGCTTTTTCGTGTGGGTTGGTGAGCTTATGAATAAATCTGATTGTCTGTTTCTGTGACCCTTCTTTTGTTTTGTTTTGTTTATTTGCATTTTTAATTGTTTTTGTATCTAATTCATAATCTGTCTTTGTGTGCGTTTGCCTGTGTGTCGAATGACAGTAAAAGCAATCAAAATAAATCCGGTACTATTTTGTATGTTTTTCAGATGTAATTTATCCATGCAAAACAAACAAGAAGAAATATCAGATTAAAAAAGTTCCCTTCCAGATCAAAAATTTACAGATAATTTACTCACTCCCTGGTCATGCAAGATGTTCATATCTTTCTTTCTTCATTCGTAAAGAAATTATGTTTTTTGAGGTAAACTTTTCAGGATTTCTTTTCATATAGTGGACTTCTATGGTGCCTGTGAGATTGAACTTCCAAAATGCAGCTTCAAAAGGGTTTTTGGGTCTAATCTAGCAAAACGATTGGTTATTTTCTAAAAACTTTTTTACAATTTATATGCTTTTTTGACCTCAAATGCTCATCTTGTCTAACTCTCCATGTACTCTGTGTATTTCGGTTCAAGACAGTCACGGTATGTCAAAAAACACCCATCTAATTTTCTCCTTCAACTTCAAAATCACTTTGCTAGATAAGACTCTTCTTCCTCGGCTGGGATCTTTTAGATCTGTGTTTAAACTGCAGATTGGAAGTCGCCAAAATTTTTAGAAGTCCGCTATATGGACAGAAATCCTGAAATGTTTTCCTCAAAAACCAATTTCTTTACGACTGAAAACAGAAAGACATGGACATCTTGGATTACAAGGGGGTGAGAAAATTGTCTGTAAATTTTTGTTCTGGAAGTGAATTCTTGCCAATTTAGAAGTTGACTGGTGTAAGTTGTCACATTCTCAGTAAAATTGTAACAACGAAGCAGTTATGACACAAATCTTAGAGACCATGTACAAAAAATTCAAACCATTTTTACATATTGCAAGGTATTAACCTCAGTAGTACTTTTTTTTTTTTTAAAGGAAATTATACTTTTTTTCAGTAAGGATGCATTCAGTTGATCAAAAAGTAACAGTAAAGACTATTATGTTGTTATAAAAGATTAATATTTCAAATAAATGCTTTTCTTTTGAACTTTCTATTTATCAAAGTGTCCTAATGTAAAAAAAAATTCTTCTAAGTCTTATAAGGACAAAGTTTGGTGGAGTTTAAAAAAAAAATTGAGTAGAGTTCAAATAAATGCTGTTGTTTTTTGGAAGTATTCATTAAAGGATCCTACAAAAAGGTCACTGTTGCCAAGACAAAATATTAAGCACAACTATTTTCAAAATTAATAATTTGATATGTTTTTTATGCAGCAAATCAGAATGATTTCTGAAGGATCATGTGACACTGAAGATTGGAGTAATGGCTTCTAAAATTAAGTTTTGCCATAACAGGAATCATTTGCATTTTAAAAATATATTTAAAAAGTATTATTTAAAAATATTGAAAAAAAAAAACGTTTTAAAAAATTATGAAAATATTTTACAATTTTACTATCTTTACTATATTTTTGATCAAGTAAGTGCAGCCTTGGTGACCCTAAGAGACTTTCAGAATTTTAAGAATTTTAATGTTTTGTTTATAATATTTAATATAATATAATAGTAATATTTTTAAAGTCTCTTCTGCTCACCAAGCCTCTATTTTTGATCCAAAATACAGAAAAAAAACTGTAAAATTGTGAAATATTTTTACTATTTAAAATATTTTTTTGAAATGTAATTTATTCCTGTGATCAAAGCTACATTTTTAGCATCATTACTCCAGTCCTCAGTGTCACATGATCTTTCATAAATCATTCTAATATTATAATTTGCTGTTTAAGAAAGATTTATTATTATGTTGAACACAGTAGATTATTTTCTTTGATGAATAGAAAGTTCAGAAGAACAGCATTTGTCTGAAATAGAAATGTGCTGTAACCTTATAAATGCCTTTATTGTCACTTTTGATCAATTTAAAGCATCCTTGCTAAATAAAAGTATTAATTTCTGTCATTTCTTCCACCGCCACCCCCCCCCCCCCCCAAAAACAACAACAAAAAAATTATACTGACTCCAAGCTTTTAAATTATATAGTGTATAATGTTACAAAAGGTTTTTATTTCAGATAAATGCTGATCTTTGGATCTTTCTGTTCGATCCTAAAAAAAATACTTTTTTACTGTTTTAAATATTGATAATAAATATTTCTTGAACAGCAAATCAGCATATTAGAATGATTTCTGAAGGATCATGTGACACTGGAGACTGGAGTAATGATACAGAAAATTTAGTTTTGATCACAGGAATAAATTACATTTTAAAATATATTCAAATAGAAAACAGTTATTTTAAATAGTAAAATTATTTAACAATTTTGCTGTTTTTGCTGTACTTTGGATCAAATAATTGCAGGCTTGGTCAGCAGAAGAGACTTCTTTAAAAAAAAATATATATATAAAATTCTTACTGTTCAAAAACTTTTGACTGGTACTTGTGCATATTACAGTTATAGATTTGTAGTAGAAACGCATATATGCTTAGTATATGACAGCTCATAACCCCAGTTCCCCTACATCTGTCTTTCTAACTCACTATCTCAGGAGCTACCGCCAATGTTTTTGTGTTGAATCCCTTATAGGAATGACTTTATGAACAGATCCCTGTTGAATTAAGAATCAACACATTTGATAAGGTAGCACTAAGCATGACAAACAGGTCGGCCTGTCCTAGCCTCTGTGATCAAGGACAAACTGCTCAGCCCATCATCACACATGCATTTCTCGCTTTGATGATTACAATTGTATTGGCAATATGCAGTCGATGAGGGGCGGAGATGAGGCTTATTAATTAATGAATGACCTCAATAAAGGCGTATGACTGGGAGCATCATGTCATAATCCTCATCGGTGCGCTTTGTTTGTGAGTGTGTGTGTGTGAGACGCTGCTATAAGGACAGGTCAATAAGTAATCACTGCATCACTTTCGCCTGTTGGATTTTCATATCAAAATTAAACCGCTGTCCCACATTCTTTACAGTCTGCTCAAAGATTCCCACAGGCACTGTTGAAATTTTCACAATTGATTCTTCCTGTGTGTGTGTGTGTGTGTGTATGTGTGTGTTTGCATATCTCTATTTGCGTGACAGTGTTTTGATGTTTCCAGTAAATACAATTGTGTTAAAAGCATTGTTTATATCTTTGTTCTCATGCTTTCTGTATACCAATTGAGTGCACAGTCTAATACACAACCACACAAACTCACACAACATGGCTGTAGCTGATGTAATTGTAGTTGTGTGTTGCATTATGTTGTCTTAGTGCGGGAACATGGCCAGAGAGGGCTTGCGGACACTGGTGGTGGCTAAGAAATCACTGACTGAAGAGCAATACCAGGACTTTGAGGTAAGATATACCAACTTTATTTCCACCCTCGGTAAGTTTAATAAATTAATATGCGGTTCATACTGTGCCTTGCAAAAGTATTCATACCCCTTCATTTTTTTTTTTTTCACGTTTTGTTGCAGCATTATGTTAAACTGCTTTAAATGAGTTTTTCCCCACATCAATTTACACTCCATACACCATAATAATGACAAAGCAAAAACCAGATGTGCAAATTTTACAAATTTATTAAAAATAAAACACTGAAATAAGTACATTGCATAAGTGTTCATACCCTTAACTCAGTACATAGTTGAAGCACCTTTACAGCCTCAAGTCTTTTTGGGTATGATGTGACAAGCTTTGCACATCTGCATTTGGCAATTATCTGCCATTCTCTGCCTCACCTTTTCACCTCTCAAGCTCTCTCAGCTTGGATGGGGGCTGGCAGACATTTTCTAGAGTCTTAGTTGTTCCAATCGTCTTCCATTATGGATAATGGAGGCTACATGCTTCTGTGAACCTTCAATGCAGCAGATTTTTTTTCTGAACTCTTCCCTAGATCATCGCCTTAACGCAAGTCTGTCACTGAGTTCTACAGGCAGTTATCTTGACCTCAGGACTTGGTTTTTGCTCTGATATGCATTTTCAGCTGTTAGACCTTTTCTGAGAGGTGTGTGCCTTTCTAAATCATACTCATTCAAATGAATTTGCCAAAGTTTAACTCCACTCGAAGTGTAGTAACATCTAGAAGCAATATGAATGCTCCTGAGCTAAATTTCGAGTGTCCCAGAAAAGGGTATGAATACTTATGCAACGGGATATTTTCAGTTTTTTTTTTTTTTCATAAATTTGCACAAATGTTAAATACCTATTTTTTGCTTTGCCATTATGGAACAGGGAGTGTAGATTGATGTGGAAAAAAGTAATTTAAAGTAGTTTAACATAAGGCAGCAACATAACAAAATGTGAAAAAAATGAATGGGTATGAATACTTTCGCAAGGCACTGTACATATTTATTCATTCACGTGATCCTTCAGAAATTATTCTAATATGCAGATTTTTTACTTTTACTATCAATGTTGGCAACAGTTGTGCTGCTTCATATTTTTGGACCTGATTCTTTTTTCAGGATTCTTTGATCAATTATAGGTGAAAAAACAGCATTTATTTAAAATAGAAAGGTTTTCTAACAATATACACTACTGTGCAAAAGTTTGGGATCAGTAAATTTTCATTCTTTCTTTTTTCACCAAGGATGTGGTAAATTAATAAAATATGATATATTTTATATATCAAATGTGATAGCATAGATTTACATTGTTAGAAAAGATTTATATTTTGTATAAATTCTGTTTTTTAACTTGTTGTTCATCAAGGAATCCTGAAAAAAAAGAATCATTGGTTCCAAAAAACTATTTGGCAGCACAGCTGTTTGCAACATTGATAATTCTAATAATAAATCAGCATATTAGAATGATTTCTGAAGGATCATGGGACATTTAACTTATAATGTTTTTGGCCACTGCTACTTTACTCATTGCAAGACTCATTATGATTGGATGATACAGGAAGGAGCATGTAACTCATCTGTTGTCTCTAACACTAAATATCCCCAACACTTGGGCCAAAGTTAGTGTGTTGCAATAACGGATACATTTGGACAAAGCGGCTAGACGTCTGTCTAAATATAATAACCATAACAGCCCCATGACTTGTGTAACAAGCTGAAGTAATCGAAACTCAAATTTGCTTTGCCAGTAACAGAGGAAGGGGGAGAGGGGGTTGCTGAATTGCACATACGTTAAACCAGTTATTATAGAGAAACATGATGTAAGGAATCATGTCATCTTTGCCATGCACTTACTCTATATAAATTATAAACTGGGATTCAACTGTATTTTCTGGTGCCTGTTAAGCCCAAAGTATACTTTGTTTTTGTACGAATATAGTGTATGCGAACAGACGAACGCGTAGCCTTTTAAAGTATACTCTATTTGATAGCGAGCGGTTGACACATGCGCCACATGAGTCCAGTGTCTGTGCTATTTTTCTCAGAAAGTTATGACTGTTAAAATAATCTTTGTATTCTTGTAAACTAAAGTTGCTCTCTCATAACCCAAAGCGCCTGTCAATGTGGGTGTCTGTTGTTGTAGTCTCAGATATTTGATGCTGATGTTGTTTCATCTCTTTAGTTTCATTTATTACACAGACACTGGACTCAAACAAACCTTTCTAGAGCGCATGTCGACCACCTGCACTTGTGCATGCTATCAAATGGAGTATACTTTAAAAGGCTACATTTGACTGTACACACACATTAGTATACAGGTTAAAACCGATAGTTAGTGGAACACTATAAATCTTATTCCCAAGTGATAGTGTTTGAAATGGGCAAGATGTCATTAGACTTCAGCAGGTTGTCGCTAGAGAAATATAAATTTAAGTGTCACCAGAGATGCCTTAGTTTAACTGACGTCAGGTATGTAGGGGAATTTCTACCACAGCATTCAAGCACAGTTTTCAAGCATTTTTTTAATGAAGTAAACACAAGGAGAAATATATTTAATCACTTTTATTCGTATAGAACCAATTTACACTACTGTTCAGAAGTTTGGGGTCCATACAAATTTGTAAAAAAACATTTTTTAAGGTTTTGCTTATGCTCACCAAGGCTGAAAAAATACAGTATAACAGTAATACTGTTAAATATCGTTAGCTGTATTCTATTTTAATGTATTTTAAAATGTGAAAGTCACATGATCAGAAATCATTCTAATATGCTGATTTGGTGCGAACAGTTGCTTAATATTTTTGTGAAATTTTATTTTGTTTATTTTATTTTTTACAATATGAATGCCTTTACTGACATTTTTGATCAGTTTAGTGCATAATACATAGTACTTTGTAATGAACAACATTTTTAAAAGACCATTTAATATACAGTATAACACTTGGAGACCTCTTTGAAGGATTATGTTGATGTTGCATACATATCATAGTGTAAGAGTTTGGAATTGATTAAAATGGTTCATTTGGACTGATTGGACCATTTTACTGAAGCAAGACAAGGCAAGTTTAAAATCCTCCTAACTTGGCACTCATTTTATCCATCTTTCTGCCTGTTCAGAGTCGTTATAATCAGGCGAAGTTGAGTATCCATGATCGCACTCTGAAGGTGGCGGCAGTGGTGGAGAGTCTGGAGAGAGAGATGGAGCTTCTGTGTCTCACTGGAGTGGAAGATCAGCTGCAGGCTGATGTCCGGCCCACACTGGAGCTCCTCCGCAATGCTGGAATCAAGGTACACATACAATATATAAGCAAAAATATATAAACGCCTTAACCCCCCCATATATGCATGACTTTTGTGGTCTACTTCATGTTTCAGATCTGGATGTTGACTGGAGACAAGCTGGAAACTGCTACATGTATCGCCAAAAGTTCCCACTTAGTTTCTAGAAATCAAGACATCCATGTTTTCAAACCGGTAGGATCAGAACCACTGATTATTTGGATTTTTAAGTGAAGTGGATTTAGTGTGAATGCTTTATGGTGTTTTGTGGCAGGTGTCCAACAGGGGCGAAGCTCATCTGGAGCTGAACTCCTTCAGGAGGAAACACGACTGTGCGCTAGTCATATCAGGAGACTCTCTGGAGGTGAAAAATAAAAGCTGTACATATTCCATATATTCAAGAAAACCATGAATGATCTGGTTTGATTTTCTCCCACTGATTATTTCTCTCTATGTGTGGTCCATCAGGTCTGTCTGCGCTACTACGAGCATGAATTTGTGGAGCTGGCTTGTCAGTGCCCCGCTGTGGTTTGCTGTCGCTGCTCTCCCACGCAGAAAGCTCAGATCGTTCGATTGTTACAGCAGCATACAGCCAACAGAACATGTGCCATAGGTCAGTCCTCTCCACTTCTCTCCTCACTCTGTTGAGCTTTAAGTCCCATCATCCAGTAGCTGAGACAAAACCCACTTAAACTGAACTCTCTCTGAGCACATAAATCTTTGAGAGCGGTAAAGATGACTGTCTTCACAGTGTCTTCTCATGTTTTCCTGCTATCATCTTTCTTTTCTCTGCGCTCAGGCGATGGAGGAAATGATGTCAGCATGATCCAAGCAGCAGACTGCGGTATCGGTATTGAAGGGAAGGTGAGATACTTCTCATTAACATACATTGCCTTTTCCTGTTACTTTTTTTTTTCAATTCTTCGTTAATGAATTACAGTTTCTCTATCAAATAAATTATCATTTCCGTAATGTGTAGGTATTTTATTTTTTAAGTGTTAATTTTTTGTGTGTAATTATCGATTACTCTTGTTAATTTCTCTTTTATATATACAGTACTCAACATATGAAGTGGATCCAAAAAGGTTAATCAAAGTTGTCTTAAGACAATAATGGGTATTGTTTTTGTTTTAGGACAACTTTGATGAAAGTTTTTGATCCACTTCAAATGTTGACTATTGTATATATACAACTCACTGTTATGTAGCCTATAAAATGCAGTTAAATGCCCTTAAAATGTTGGGGCAAAAAAATGCTAAGTTATATTACACAAGCAGTGAGAACAATGTCACACAAGTGTTGTTTTTGTCTCAAATAGCATGAACGGTAATGTGATTATAAACAACAGTTCAGTAAATAAGAAGTATATATTGTGTTACATCTTAGGTAGGCTACAATATTGTCTGTTTTGCCAATGAAAATATTTCCTATAAAGCCACAGCAGAACTCTTGCATCTCTGAGCAAACAAAAAAAATGCATTGGCAGTTTATTTCTGAATGAATCAGTCCATTCATAAAGAGCTGTTTACTTCATTCCTGAATGAATCATTAGTTTGAACTAATGGAATGAATAAATGACTCAGTGACTTACTCATAAAGACATTTACCGCCACCTACTGGCAGTTTAGATTGTTGATTAGATTATATTTCATTAAAAAAAATTAAAAATAAGAAATAATAATAATAAAAATAGTAGGTCACCAAAAAAGAAAAATTCTGTCATCATTTACTCACCCTTGTTATTATCCTCTTTTATGTTTCATAGTTTATATTATAATATTTTCTGTTCTTCTCATTTTAAACAATAATGGCTTTAAATTATCTTTTTGGGGTATTTTTTTTTTACAGCCAAATGTAATTTGCTGTTAATTAATTGCCCCATCATGTAATTACTTCGAATTAGAATTTTAATAGACTGAGAGCCCTATATGCTGCCATCCAAAAGTTTGGGATCTGTAAGATTTGATCATTAAGGCTGCATTTACTTTATTCAAAAAAGACAGAAAAAAAAACTGTGATACTGTGCAATATTATTGCAGTTTAAAATAATGGCATTCTATTTTAATATATTTTAAAATATAATTTATTCCTGTGACGCAAAGCTGAATTTTCAGCAGAATTACTCCATAAATCATTCTAATATGCTGATTATTACTTTTGAATATTAATGATTACTTTTATTACCAATGTTGGAAACAGTTGTGCTGCTTAATATTTTGTTGGAATCTGGTAAACAAAATTTTTAGGATTAATTTATTAATAAAAAATTAAAAAGAAGAGCGTTTATTCAAAATTGAAATCTTCTCTAACAATTTAAGTCTTTGCTGTCATTTTTATCAATTTAATACATTCTTGGTGAATAAAAGTATTAATTTCTTTCCAAAAAAGAGAGAATACAAATTTGCTTACCACAAATTTTAAATGGTAGTTTATATTGTTAGAAAAGATTTCTGTTTAAATAAATGCTGTTCTTTTTTACTTTTTATTTTATAAAGTATCACAGGTTCCAATAAAATATTAAGCAGCACAAATGTTTTCAACATTGATAATAAATCAGCATCGTACAATGATTTCTGAATGATCATGTGACTCTGAAGACTTTAGTAATGATGCTGAAAATTCAGCTTTTTACCTTTACATTACATTTTAAAATATATTCACATAGAAAATTAGTTTATATAAAGTTATTACTAATATTTCAGACTCAGATTGAGTTCACAGAAGTGCATAGTGTCATTTAAAACTAAACTTACCTATTGTTTCAGGAGGGAAAACAGGCATCTCTGGCGGCAGATTTCTCCATAACCCAGTTTAAGCACATTGGCAGACTGCTGATGGTACATGGTCGCAACAGCTACAAACGCTCAGCAGCTCTGGGCCAGTTTGTCATGCACCGTGGCATGATCATCTCCACTATGCAGGTAACACATGTATAAGAGCCTCATGTATATTTCCACTTCTGTAGTGATACAGTGACCAAAGTCACAAAGACACTAACAACACACTTATGTTGCTGCTGTACAGCCTCTTGATTTGAAGTTCTAACTTCTTGATTTGAATTTGTCTTTCCTCTCAGGCTGTGTTTTCCTCTATTTTCTACTTCGCATCTGTTCCTCTTTACCAAGGTTTCCTTATGGTGGGGTGAGTAAAGGCTGGTTCACACAAAACTAGTGAGCTGCCTACTTACACAGTAATTTTGGACACCATAGGCACCTTTAAACATGATGCCTCACATTTTCTAACATTATGCTTGTTTGTTTCTAGCTATGCCACGGTCTACACCATGTTCCCTGTTTTTTCTCTGGTTTTGGACCAGGACGTGAAGCCTGAGATGGCTCTGCTATATCCTGAACTCTATAAAGACCTCACCAAGGTAACAATATAGTAGACCTTTCAATAGTAATTATCAGAACTAACAATCAGCTTGAGTATCTGCATGATACACATGATATAAGTTACAGGAATGAAGGCATGAGTTTGTGGTTGCTGCATGACAGTGATGCTGACTTTGGTTTTCCCTCCACTAGGGTCGATCCCTGTCCTTTAAGACCTTCCTGATTTGGGTTTTGATAAGTGTATACCAAGGTAAATGGATGAACAGTGATGTTTTATATTTTTGTGTGACTGTAACTCACCTATAACCTTTAGTTTTTTTTTTATTTGCATGATTTAGCTGTTTTCCCAAATGTGAAAATGTGACTGTTAGTGCAAAAAAAACCAAACATGTGAATTCTTAGAGCCACAGAATTTTTTTAATTTATTTTTTTTTTCAGATTAATTTTTAACATTTTGTTACCTTTATCATGATAGGATAGAAGGGCTGACAGGAAGCATAGTAGGAGATGGATAGGGGATTGGAAAAGATCCTTGAGTCAGGCTTCAAACTTGGGATGCCCGTAGTGCAGCAGTGCTGTATGTTGGCGCGCTGCCCACAAGGCTATCAGTTCCAACAGAATTTTTAGATTTTGAGTTTTAAGTGTGTTTAGAAATAATAAAATAAATAATATCAATTTTATTAGGGATTTAAATACTCAATAATATATCATTAAAATGTAGTATATATAATTATAAATAATAGGGCTGTGCTCATACAATTATATATCAATATATTGCGATTATTTTTCTCACTTATATAAATATTTTTACCTTTTTGTAATCAGACATTCACTTAAACATATTTTAAACAGCTCAGTTAATAAAGCAGCAGTTAATTTAAATAAGCAGGATTTATATTTGTATTTTATGTTTGTCATGAGGTAGTTGAGGATACCCAGCCTTTCTATAATAATGTATTCATTAATTTCCTACTTAAAAAAATACTACTTATAAAAATGTATTCATTTAAACCTATTTTTGTTTGCCACCAGTCTACTTGTAGTGCAGAAGCATTTGATTGTTCCCCAATTGGCATATTCAGTGAATTTTGTAAAATAGTTATTTAAAAAAAAAAATCCTATATAGCAATAAACACTATTTATTTAAAGTATGAAGACTTTTTTTAATGTATGTATACCTCTATTCAGCACAGGTGCATTAAAGGAGAAGTTCACTTCCAGAACAAAAAAATACAGATAATTTACTCACTTCCTTGTCATCCAGTCGTAAAGAAATTATGTTTTTGGAGGGGGAAAAAATTCAGGAATTTTCTCCATATAGTGGACCTCTATGGTGCCCGTGAGTTTGAACTTCCAAAATGCAGTTTAAATGCAGCTACAAAGGGCTCTAATTGATCCCAGCCAAGGAAGAAGGATCTTATCTAGCGAAACGATCGGTTAATTAAAAAATTTTTTTTTTTTTACAATTTATATACTTTTTAACCTGAAAAGCTCTCGTCTTGTCTAGCTCTGTGGGAACTCTGTGTATTCCGGTCCAGGGTATGTCGAAAATCTAATTTTCTCCTCCAACTTCAAAGACATCGCTGTTTGACCTTATTTGTAAAGGGCGTTTGACCCTCCTTCCGTGTTCACTTTGTAAACACTGGGTTGGTACTTCTGCAGCTACAAGATGATTTTGAAGTTGGAGGAGAAATTGAGATGGGAGTTTTTCGACATACCCTAACTGTATTGACCCGGAATGCACAGAGTTCACGCAGAGCTAGACAAGACAAGCATTTGAGGTTAAAAAGTATATAAATTGTAAATTCATTTTTTGAAAATAACCAATCGTTTTGCTAGATAAAACACTTCTTCCTCGGCTGGGATTGTTTAGAGCCCTTTGAAGCTGCATTTAAATTGCAGTTTGGAAGTTCCAACTCACAGGCACCATTGTAATCCACTATATGGAGGAAAAATCCTAAAAAGTTTGCCTCAAAAACATAATTTCTTTACAACTGAAAAAAGAAAGACATGAACGTCTTAGATGACAAGGGGGTAAGTAAATCATCTGTAAATGTTTGTTCTGGAAGTGAACTTCTCCTTTAAATGATCAAATATGACAGTAAATTTTAGTTGTTTCTGTTTAAAAATCTATTTTATCTATTTATCAATGAAAAAATGTGTTCTCAAAAAATATTAAGCAGAACAACTTTTTTCAGCCTTTATAATAATAAGAAATCATTCTTAAGAAGCAAATAAGCATATTATAATGATATAAGGATCATGCGATGCTAAAGACTGGAGTAATGATGCTGGAAATATATAAAATATAGGGGCAGCCGTGGCCTAATGGTTAGAGAGTCGGACTTGTAACCCAAAGGTTGCAGGTTCGAGTCTCAGGTCCGGCAGGGATTGTAGGTGGGGGGAGTGAATAACCAGCACTCTCTTCACCCTCAATACCACGACTGAGGTGAGTCTCTTGAGCAAGGCACCATATCCCCAACTGCTCCCCGGGCACCGCAGCAATGGCTGCCCACTGTGTGTTCACGGTGTGTGTGTTCACTACTGTGTGTGTGCACTTGGATGGGTTAAATGCAGAGCACAAATTCCTAGTATGGGTCACCATACTTGGCCTCACTTCACCTCCTTTCCTTCCTTTCCTTTCCTTCCTAAAAATAGAAAACAGTTCTTTAAAATTCGAATGATATTTCACAATATTACTTTTTTATTAATAAATAAGTATAGTGTTGGTAAATATAAGAGACTTCTTTCAAAAACATAAAAAAAAAATCTTACCATCCCCAAACGTTTGAATGGTAGTGTACATAATCCAGTTGATTCAAATCTGAACTAATATCCAATTAGTATAACGCATCACACAATTTAAAGGGATAGTTCACCCAAAAATCTAAATTCATTAATTACTCCCCCTTTTGTCCTTCGTTCATCTTCGAGAACACATATTAAGGTATTTTTGATGAAATCAGAGAGCTTTGTGCATTTCTGACCCTGCATAGACAGCAACTACCATGTTACGAAAATACTTTTTGTGTGCAAAGAAAAGTACAATAACATGTTATTTCATGCATTGTGATACTGTTAAGAACGCACATCAAAAACTGACAGGGAAGAAAAGAAATTGTTGAATAAAGTCGTTTTCTTTGTGCAAAAAAAGTAGCTTCATAAAATTATGGTTGAACCACTGATGTCACATGGACTATTTTAACAATGTCCTTATTACCTTTCTGTGCTTTGAAAATGTCTGTTGCATTGCTGTCTATGTAAGGTCAGAAAGCTTTCGGATTTTATCAAAAATATCTTGATTTGTGTTCCAAAGATGAACAAAGGTTTTGTTCAAACGACATGAGGGTGAGCAATTAATGACAAAGTTTTCATTTTTGGGTGAAGTATCCCTTTAATAATGAAAAGTAGCAGCCAACCAACAGGGTCTTCTGTTTTAGTAAACGCAGATTTTATAGTTTTCTCTGTAGATTATGCTGGTATAATACTGCAGAAACGATAAAAAAAAAAAAAAAAAGGTTTACGCACATCTCCTTTAGGATTAGGTTGGAACCCCAGGAGGAGTGATGGGATTGACTCAGTAATAAAAATTTCCTGAACAAACATAAGGGAAATGTAAACACAAAACAGGCAATCCAATCTGAGATAACATGACATATATAAACTAACCATAAACAGACTTTCTCTCCAAATAAATCTGTGAACGTTTCATCAAAGGAGTAAACATTGAAGCGCAATGTAACGCGTCTCCCGTGAATTGAGCGGAGCTCTTTTCATGAATGTGATTTTCGGACCGCCGCCAGCTCTCACGCGCACCCGGCCGCCTTATCCGCACTGTAAATCGATCCGCGCAGTGAGCAAGAGAGATCAGTGTCCCCGTCTGACAGCTCCTGCTTTTTAATTAAACCTTAATACAGAGAGACAAGAACAACAGGGAAATATGAGCAAAGATTTCATTTAGTCCAGAGAGTAACCCTGAGGAATGTTCGCTGTATGAAGAGAGGCAATTATGTGATCAGTTAGAGGCCATTAGGCTGGATTGCGCTGGCGTTTATGATTAAAATGAAAGCAGAGACGGTTACAGTAGGCTGAGGAGCCGAGTGAGCGTGGAGCCTCGTGAGCAGAGGTCAGAGCTCAACGCGCTCATGTGTGAATGGGGGATCAGACCGTGAGCGAGGGGGTCAAGAAATCACGGAAGAAACTGGTTCTAGATGGACATCGGGAAACCTTATGGATTTGTTAGGTCTTGCAGTCTAAATGACCCTAGCGGATCTCTCTCTTTTTTTCTTTTCTTTTTGTTGTTCCTCTATTTAATTTGTTATCTACTAATGTGTTTCATGCCCATGTGTTTATACTCATTATAACACTAAACTGACAGCTTTATCTCAGGCCTTGTTGGTTCGTCTCAAACACATCCTCTGTTTGTCCACCAGGGGGCATCTTGATGTATGGGGCCCTGGTGCTGTTCGATCAGGAGTTTGTGCATGTGGTGGCGATCTCCTTCACTGCTCTGATCCTGACGGAGCTGTTGATGGTGGCGCTGACGGTCCGCACCTGGCACTGGCTCATGGTCGTGGCCGAACTTTTTAGTCTTGGCTGCTACCTCGCTTCCCTCGCCTTCCTGAACGAATACTTTGGTAAGAACTTGACACAAGTCATGTTTAAAAAATTCTTATTTTGTTTTATATTTTTACTTTTTGTTCATGTTTACAGGTCCTTTTCAAAAAATTAGCATATTGTGATAAAGTTCATTATTTTCTGTAATGTACTGATAAACATTAGACTTTCATATATTTTAGATTCATTACACACAACTGAAGTAGTTCAAGCCTTTTATTGTTTTAATATTGATGATTTTGGCATACAGCTCATGAAAACCCAAAATTCCTATCTCAAAAAATTAGCATATTTCATCCGACCAATAAAAGAAAAGTGTTTTTAATACAAAAAAAGTCAACCTTCAAATAATTATGTTCAGTTATGCACTCAATACTTGGTCGGGAATCCTTTTGCAGAAATGACTGCTTCAATGCGGCGTGGCATGGAGGCAATCAGCCTGTGGCACTGCTGAGGTGTTATGGAGGCCCAGGATGCTTCGATAGCGGCCTTAAGCTCATCCAGAGTGTTGGGTCTTGCGTCTCTCAACTTTCTCTTCACAATATCCCACAGATTCTCAATGGGGTTTAGGTCAGGAGAGTTGGCAGGCCAATTGAGCACAGTAATACCATGGTCAGTAAACCATTTACCAGTGGTTTTGGCACTGTGAGCAGGTGCCAGGTCGTGCTGAAAAATGAAATCTTCATCTCCATAAAGCTTTTCAGCAGATGGAAGCATGAAGTGCTCCAAAATCTCCTGATAGCTAGCTGCATTGACCCTGCCCTTGATAAAACACAGTGGTCCAACACCAGCAGCTGACATGGCACCCCAGACCATCACTGACTGTGGGTACTTGACACTGGACTTCAGGCATTTTGGCATTTCCCTCTCCCCAGTCTTCCTCCAGACTCTGGCACCTTGATTTCCGAATGACATGCAAAATTTGCTTTCATCCGAAAAAAATACTTTACCACTGAGCAACAGTCCAGTGCTGCTTCTTTGTAGCCCAGGTCAGGCGCTTCTGCCGCTGTTTCTGGTTCAAAAGTGGCTTGACCTGGGGAATGCGGCACCTGTAGCCCATTTCCTGTACACGGTGGCTCTGGATGTTTCTACTCCAGACTCAGTCCACTGCTTCCGCAGGTCCCCCAAGGTCTGGAATCGGTCCTTCTCCACAATCTTCCTCAGGGTCCGGTCACCTCTTCTCGTTGTGCAGTGTTTTCTGCCACACTTTTTCCTTCCCACAGACTTCCCACTGAGGTGCCTTGATACAGCACTCTGGGAACAGCCTATTCGTTCAGAAATTTCTTTCTGTGTCTTACCCTCTTGCTTGAGGGTGTCAATGATGGCCTTCTGGACAGCAGTCAGGTCGGCAGTCTTACCCATGATTGCGGTTTTGAGTAATGAACCAGGCTGGGAGTTTTTAAAAGCCTCAGGAATCTTTTGCAGGTGTTTAGAGTTAATTAGTTGATTCAGATGATTAGGTTAATAGCTCGTTTAGAGAACCTTTTCATGATATGCTAATTTTTTGAGATAGGAATTTGGAGTTTTCATGAGCTGTATGCCAAAATCATCAATATTAAAACAATAAAAGGCTTGAACTACTTCAGTTGTGTGTAATGAATCTAAAATATATGAAAGTCTAATGTTTATCAGTACATTACAGAAAATAATGAACTATCACAATATGCAAATTTTTTGAAAAGGACCTGTATTTACTTATTCACATATTAACACCTTTTTTGTAGTTTTATATGCTTTTTGAATATTATTGACCTGCCTACCTTCCTTACTATTTATTTATTCATTCTTTTATTCATTTATTAATTCATTTGTTGTTTATATTGTTTTTATTAATATTTTTTTCCAATGATCTTTCTATCATTCTTTCTGTCATTCTAACGTTTTATCTGTCTGTCTCTGTCTATTGTTCTTTCAGTCATTTATTCTATCGTTCTATCTGTCATTCTGTCTGTCTATTGTTCTATTGTTTTATCATTCTTTCCATCGCTCTTTCTATCGTTCAATCTGTTGTTCTTTCCATCGTTCTTTCTGTCTATCATTCTGACGTTCTATCTATCTGTCTGTCTCTGTCTTTCTGTCTATTGTTCTATCGTTCTTTCATTCTGTCTATTGTTCTATCTGTCCTTTCTGTCGTTCTATCATTCTATCGTTCTGTCTAGCATTCTATCTATCATCCATCCATGCATCCATCTGTCATTCTTTCTGTCGTTCTATCTATCGTTCTTTCTATTGTCCTATCCATCGTTCTGTCTATCCTTCTTTCTATAGTTTTTTCTATCATTCTTTCTATCATTCTATCATTCTGTCTGTCTATTGTTCTATCTTTCTTTCTATCGCTCTTTCTATCGTTCAATCTGTTGTTCTTTCCATCGTTCTTTCTATCTATCATTTTTTCTGTCATTCTGATGTTCTATCTATCTGTTCTGTCGTTCTATCATTCTATTGTTCTTTCTATTGTTCTGTCTAGCATTCTATCCATCCATCCATCCATCCATCCATCCATCATTCTTTCTGTCGTTCTATCTACTGTTCTGTCTATTGTTCTATCCATTGTTCTATCGTTTTTTTCTATCGTTCTTTCTATCATTCAGTCGTTCTATCTATCTAACTATCTGCATTTCTGTCTATTGTTCTATCATTCTTTCTATCGGTCTTTCTATTGTTTAATCTGTTGTTCTTTCCATCGTTCTTTCTATCTATCATTTTTTCTGTCATTCTGATGTTCTATCTATCTATCTATCTATCTATCTATCTATCTATCTATCTATCTATCTATCTATCTATCTATCTATCTATCTATCTATCTATCTATCTATCTATCTATCTATCTATCTATCTATCTCATTATTGTTTTATCTTCCTATCTTAATTAAATTATTTTATTTTGAGCTGACTGTGTTTCTCTCTCTCTCTCTCTCTCTCTCTCTCTCTCTCTCTCTCTCTCTCTCTCTCTCTCTCTCTCTCTCTCTCTCTCTCTCTCTCTCTCTCATCTGTTTCCCCTCAAGCTTACATAAAAGGCCAAATAAATGAAAGTGTCCTCTGTAACAGATGTCCTATAGGCTCTGGTTTCAGTGTTCAAACCACACACACATATTTAGCAGACTGCTGTACTATAACTACAACTTTTAAGCTCTTCCTTCTTCTTTCTCTCCATCTCTGCTTTGTGACTGTGCCTCAGGCATAGGTCGCGTGACCTTAGGAGCTTTCCTGGGTAGGTTTGTCTTTCCCTGTGTTCTCTCTGTTGTTTCACCAGCTATCATTTCCTGTCTCCACAAACATGTCCGTTCTCCTCCCTCGGGTTTCAGTCTCGTGTGCTGTGGGCCCCTGGATGAGAAGGAGCCATTCAAATGTGCCCTAACCCTGTGATCACTCATTTTTCAGAACATTCCATCGGTGAAGCGCATCCCATCCACTTCATCCGCAGCCTGACAGGCTTCTTTTTCATAAAGTGCCTTAATGATATAAACACTCTGACCCTGACATTTTATTTTCTTTTTCTGTTTTGTTTGCCTTCAGATCTTTCGTTTATCACAACACGGGTGTTCTTGTGGAAGGTGTGCGTCATCACGCTGGTCAGCTGTTTGCCGCTCTACATCATCAAATATCTGAAGCGGAAATTCTCCCCGCCGAGTTACTCCAAACTCTCCTCCTAAACTTTCCATATGGCCACATGCATGCAGACGCATTTATAAGCACACGTGACTCCTACATCAAACACTTTGAAACTCTTCTTTAAAATGCTGGATGTTAGTTCACCCAAAAATGAACAAGCTAACATCGTTTACTCATACTCATGTTGTTGTAAACCTTTATGGCTTAGTCTTTTGGCAAACACAAATGGAGAAATTTTCCGGAATGGTCATGCTGCTCCTTTCCATACAATTTCAAAATTGCACCATCTTAACATCTGCTTTTGTGTTTTATCAAGCAAAATTGTACATGTTTGAAATGACACGAGGGTGAGTAAATAATGAGCAAACATTCATTTTTGAGTAAAACCATCCCTTTAAGCATCAGCTACAAATGCCTAAAAGTGCTTTATGATGCTGTTTGTGTGCTTCATGAATGTTGTGACATAATGTGATTTGTATGTGTATATGGCCATCAGAGTGTTTCTGTGCTCATCATATTTCTGCACTTAGAGATGGTGGGACAATTGTAGGATAAAACGGTAAGTAGTATTGAATACTTGAAGAGGCACAAAAAAGAGATCAAAATAGAAAAGAAAACCAAAGGGTTTTTAGGCACCCACACTGGAATGACAGGCCCAAACCTGGCACTTTTTACTTACCGTAAATGTTTATGAAGGAAAAAGCAGCATTATATGTTTTTTATTGAATGGATTAAGGATTTTTATTGCTTTTTTTTTATCGGTGGTATGTAATGATGTTAATAGTTTCAGCTGTAATGTACCTTTCATCATTAGTATTATCACACCAATCAGCACTTTTCCTTTCTGAATTTTTTTTTTTTTTTTTTTTTCTCCCCTTTCTGATTTTGGCACATTCCGTATTATTAACTTCATTAATTATTATTAATGAGATATCGGTGGGCGGGGCTTGATAAATTCTTATGATTTGGAGTGTTCTGATTGCACGAGTGTATACTGAAGTTGAATTCAGCCAGCTCTGGTTTCCTGTTGTGCTGTGGCTGCCGCTGCCATATGATCCTGCTGCAAAACTGTGTAAATGTAAACCAGAGCACAGCTTGTGTTCTTACAGCAGGAACTATTTGTTCTGGGAACAACGGTCCTCACAAACTGACATCTGAAATGACACTGTATAAACTTCGACTTTATGACATTTGACAAATCAAACTCGATTGACGCTTGACTTGATTGACTTTTATTATGAAACAAGACGTGAATGTAGTATTTTTGCTGGATTGGTGTTACAAATGAATGACTTTTTTTAAGATTGTAAAAAAATGCAAAGGAGAAGTATTAGGATTTTCTAGCTGCTTAGATATATACGCTGTCATCTTAAATCATCCTATGGCACTTGCTCATCAGCAGTTATGTTTTTATAGACACTGACACGTCACAATCAGCAATTTATTTTGGAGTTTTACATTTTTTTTGAGGACCTACTGCACTAATTTTGACTGCTGACAGTGTGAAGTTGGCTAATGTGTAAGATCATCTTGCCTTATCTTTATAGACCAAGTCAGCTGGTATGAGGAATGAGTTTTATCATTCACTTTATTTTCTATACTGAGTGTGTGTTTACAATACTGAATGAGACAATGCCAAGCACACCTGTGCCGTACGCCGTTCCTTTCCTGCTGTGCGTAATGGTGGATTTCCTTTCTGCTTTGAAGACGTTGAGTTGTACTGTACTCAGGAAAACCACTAACTGATTTCTTCTACTGTATATAAACCTTCAATTAACCATGTGACAGGCCTAACATCAGCTTATTATTCGTTTGAGTATTTTGCTTTTATTTCTCTAGCATTTTTCTGATACATGACTGAAAAATGTGATGTTTCTGTGGTGTTGTTACTGTTACTGCGACTGCGGCCGCTGCTTTCGTGAGCGTACTTTAAATGTCTTAAGCACGATGATTTCAGCAGTACAATTTAACATTTTAATTATATTGATGTATGATTAAAGAGCAATATGTTTCCAAATGGTCTGGTCGGTGCATCCTTTAAGAGGTCTGAATGTTTTTAGTGGTTTGCTAGTACAGTTGAGGTCAGAAGTTTACATCCTACTTTCATCCTACTATCCTACCCAAATAAGTTTATTTAGCACTGGCCTAAGTAAGTTATTTCACATAAAATTTGTTAACATATAGTCCACAAGAGAAAATAATAGTTAAATTTGTAAAAATGACCCAATTCAAAAGTTTACATACACTCGATTCTTTATACATTAATGCTCCGGTCATTGAGCCTGTGAGATGTGATTGATTGGCGGTTCTACTTGCGGCAATCTGCAGATTGAGTGCACCTGCTGTTGCGCTCTGAGTGAAGAAAAGAGCGATAGTCGAGGCAAACAGGAGTTGTGTTTTGAACTTTGGGTTGTATTTTGTTGGAGTTTTGTTCCTTTCAGAACCTTTTACACTGCATCATCAGTAGATATTACAATGTTGCACTCAGGCACTTTGCGCTACACACTGATTCTGACGTATTCAGGAATATTATGTTTCGTTGTTTCTTTTCTTTTTAGTGAGTAATGTTTAAGTTGTTTATTTGAACCCTTCCCAACAATGACTGTATGATGTTGAGATCCATCTATTCACAAAAAGGACAACTGAGGGACTCATGCAACTATTGCAGAAGGTTCAAATGCTGACCGATGCTCCAGAAGGAAGAAACATGCGCTGGGGGGTGAAAACTTTTGGACAGAATGGAGATGTGTAGATACGTTTTTTTTATTTTGCCTAAATATCATATTTCTTCATTTAGTACTGCCCTTCAGAAGCTACAAAAGATAGTAACATATTTCCCAGAAGACAAAATAAGTTGTCCTCAGTGTGAAAAGATGGATCTCAAATTCATACAGTCATTGTTGGAAAGGGTTCAAATACACAGAAATGCTGGAAAACCAAAAAATTTGTGGGTACTGAAAGATTTTCCTTGCGTTAAAGCTCTTTCTGATTCTGATTTTTCTGAAGGACAGCAGGTAGTTCAACTGTTCAGGACAAAAAAAAAAAAATGTGGTTCATTCAGGTAACAAGTAACAGTATTAAGAATCAAGGGAATGTAAACTTTTGAACGGGGTCATTTTTATAAATTTAACTATTATTTTCTCTTGTGGACTATATGGAAACATCTTTTATGTGAAATATCTTATTCAGGTCAGCACTAAATAAACAAAAACATGCATTTTGTATGATTCCTATTACTTTGGTAAAATAATTCACATTTTGCAGATTCTGACAGGGGGGTGTAAACTTTTGCCCTCAACTGTATATAATGCCTGCATATTTGGTATCAGTTGATTTAGAAGTTATTTTAAAGAAATCTAATAAAACTTCAAAATAAAACTCTCTACCAGTATGAAATATACTAGTTGGTGGATGGATGCCCTGTAAAGTTAAGTGTAATGGTAAATTAATTTGTAACTTGATTATTTATTCATGTATTTAATCATTAATTTAACTGTGCATTTATTGTTGTGTTTGTTATTATTAAATATAAAATGTAATTACTAGAAAATGAATGCTGAATACATATGGTTGTAAAAAAAATGCTTCATGTAGAATTGAAGAAAACAGTCGAGTAAAAGGTGAGTACAAAATATGTTCTTAAACACTGTCTCTTTGATGAAAATATAAAAATTACTTAATATTTTTAAGTTTCAGGCCAACTAATCAATGAAAGTGTCATTTCATGTGAAAAGGTCATCAGAGGCTATGACAAACATCCATTGGAGGGCGCAGTTTGAGTGAGTATAAGCTTGTTCCTTAAATCTGCACAGTACAGCACTGCATAACTTACCTCATAGTTATTTGTATGCATTGCTTCTAACCACTAGATGGCGCCATTTGCAAAGTATTCATTTACACAGAAGACAAACGTTGGGCCCACGTGGAAACTACATGTAATGGTAAGATTGCTGTTCAACATTAGGCTTTCAGAGTTACATATTTACCGATCTTTATTGATTTACACCTCTATGTTACCTCGAATTTTCGTAAAATTATGTATACATGACCAGTCAAAAGTATTTTATAGCTTGAAATTAGCTTTGTAAACATTCAAAACCCTTCTACATATGATTTACTATATACAACTATAATTTATCTATTATACATTATATATATTTATCTATTATTTGGAAATATTGGACTAGAAAGAGAAGGAAAAGCATCCATCAAGTGTGTCCAGTTCATACAGTTGACGTCAAAAGTTTACATACACTTTGCAGAATCTGCAAAATGTAAATTATTTGACCAACATAAGAGGGATCATATAAAATGCCTGTTATTGTTTATTTACCACTGGCCTGAAAGACGTTTACATATAGTCCACAAGAGAAAATAATTTATAAAAATGACCCTGTTCAAAAGTTTACATACACTTGATTCTTAATACTGTGTTGTTACCTGAATGATCCACAGCTGTTTTTTTTAAGTGATAGTCGTACACGAGTCCCTTCTTTGTCCTAAACAGTTAAACTGCCCGCTGTTCTTCAGAAAAGTCCTTCAGGTACCAAAGATTCTTTGGTTTTTTAGCAAATGAACCCTTTCCAACAATGACTGTGTGATTTTGAGATCCATCTTTTCACACTGAAAACAACTGATGCAACTGTTAAAGAAGGTTGCTTCGGAAGGAAAAATGGAATTAGGATGTGTAAATTTTTTTTTATATATATATATATATTTTGCCTTAATATCATATTTTTTCATTTAGTACTGCCCTTCAGAATCTACAGAAGATGCATGTTCCCCAGAAGACAATTAAGTTAAATTTACCCTGATCTTAATGCATAACTTTTCCTTCTGAAGTATCAGTGAGCATGTGAACCTTCTATAATAGTTGCATATGAGTCCCTCAGTTGTCCTCAGTGTGAAAATATGGATCTCAAAATCATACAGTCATTGTTGGAAAGGGTTCAAACACACAAAAACGCGGAAAAACCAAAGAATCTGGGACTTTTCTGAAAAACAGCTGGCAGTTTAACTGTTCAGGACAAACAAGGGACTCATGAACAACTATCACCCCAAACTTCTGAACTGTATTATTTTAAAATGTATATAAAAAAATAATAAAATCCAAGCAGTTGTGTCCAAACCTTTGACTGGTAGTGTATATTGTACTTACTGAGATAATCAGCCTCGAGGCACAGACAATGTGCTATCAAACCCTCCACCCAATCTCACCCCCACACGCTCCACAGAGCAGGAAACGCGTGGTTTACAGCGACCCTGCGCTAGATGTGATGGTCCACTGGCACTAACATGCCAGGAAGCTTTCTCTTTCATCTTATCTATCTTTCTCTCTTCCTCCCTTCCCCTTCTGTCTATATCTCTCTATCTACCTTTCCTCACTTGTGCATCAACTCAATTTTGCTGCCCCAGCTTTTGCTTAAAATGAGTCAAATCCGCTGCACGTGCCTGTATGGAGTCTCCACCCTTTGATGTGTTTGTGCACTGGACATTTCCGCAGAGGTGGTGGGGCAGTTGTGTTGTTTTATCAGCCACATGTGGGGCACAACACGCGTCACACTGTTTTGCTACTGTCTCAAGTGTATCTGTTTTTCCAAAGCATTGTGTTTCCTGTAGGTGGACACAGATTGGGGATACGCCTTTAGCTAAGCACTTCCTTACCATCTATGAAAACCTTTAGCAGTGTTTGTCAACGGTTATTTCTACAGTGTAAATGTCCACAATCTGTCAATATATTCTTGACTTTCTATTTTATGTATTTATCTATCTATCTATCTATCCATCCATCTGTCATCTGTCTGTCTATTATTCTATCTTTTTATCTATCAATTGTCTATTGGTCATTTATCTATCAGTCTGTCTGTCTGTCTGTTTCTGTCTTTCATTTTGTTTGTTAATCTCTCTATCTATAATCTCTTTATCCATCCATCTACCTTTCTGTTTCTGTCTTTTTTTAAATTTTGTCTATTAATCTGTCTGTTTATCTGTCTGTCTGTTTTTGTCTTTCATTTTGTCTATTAATCTGTCTGTCTTTCTGTCTATCTGTCTGTCTCTCTGTCTGTTTTTCTGTCTGTTTCAGTCCGTCATTTTGTCTGTTTGTCTATCTGTCTGTCTTTCTATCTGTCATTTTGTCTGTTTATATATCTATCTATCTGTCTGTCTGTCTGTCTGTCTGTCTGTCTGTCTGTCTCCCTAATACTCTGAAGATATTCTTCCAATTCATAATTTGATTTTATAGTTCGATATAATTGTAGTTTGCTTTGTGATTTAGTTTCTTGATCCCAATGTTCCAGATATATATTTTTAGATTGTTTGATTATTTGATTTATTTTGATGTTTGAGTGAGAAGCAGTGCTGGTCTGAGGCTGGTTAGTGTTAGTGGAGTTTATCAGGTTAGTAAGTCTCAGAACCAGCTGACTTAGGGTACTTTTTTCGGGGTTCAGTTCTTGGGTTTGTAATGCTTTAAAATGCAGCGATTCTGTGGGACTCGATTTAAGATGCATCCAGAATTTGAGGGATCTTTTTTGTATATTAATAATCAATGGGAATCGGCCTAATTCTGCCCTGCATGCATTATTGGGTGTTCTCCTTTGTAATTTTAGAATCATTTTGCAGAATTCGGTGTGTAGGGCTTCTGTTGTATGTCTGTCCCTATCTCTCTATCTCTGTTTATCTGTCTGTTGTCTGTCTATCATCCACCTATCTATGTCTCTGTCTGTCTTTATCTTTCTCTCTGTCATTTTGTCTGTCTGTCTGTTTATCTGTCTGTTGTCTGTCTATCATCTGTCTGTCTGTCTGTCTGTCTGTATCATCCACCTATCTATGTCTCTGTCTTTATCTTTCTATCTGTTATTTTGTCTGTTTGTCTGTCTGTCTGTCTATCTATCTGTGTCTGTCTATTGTCTATCTATCTATCTATCTGTCTGTCTGTCTGTCTTTCTGTCATTTTGTCGATCTGTCTGTCTCTCTCTCTGTCTGTCTCTTCTCTGTCTATCATCCACTTATCTATGTCTCTGTCTGTCTTTATCTTTCTATCTGTTATTTTGTCTGTTTATCTGTCTGTCTGTCTGTCTGTCTGTCTATCTATCTGTGTCTGTCTATTGTCTATCTATCTATCTATCTATCTATCTGTCTATCTGTCTATCTGTCTATCTGTCTATCTGTCTGTCTGTCTGTCTGTCTGTCTGTCTGTCTGTCTGTCTGTCTGTCTGTCACTCTATCACTCTATCACTCTATCACTCTATCACTCTATCACTCCAGACTATTTGTCATTCTTTTTGTCTATTAGTCATCTCTCTGTCTGTCTGTTTGTTATTAAGCTAAAGATTCCCCTGAGAATGATTTGTTATACAATTATATGATATACATTAACAAAATAATGCAAAAATGTAGATTTTTATGAAAATATTTTTTCTTAAATCTATCTTTTGAGCTGTTAACATGTTTCAAAATTCTTCTCAGGTGAGACCAAAAGATGCTATGCGTTTAACAGAATTGGTTTGATTTTTGCCCAATTTCATTGAGTCACATGAAACTTGAGTAATATATTCTCAGGGGCCACATTTGCTCAATATCAGTCTCTTAAAAATCGATTGGAATGACTTTGCTGCCGTTCGTTGCTCAACTCGCAGTGTCTTGGATAGGTTAGTCGCTGTTGTGTCTGGGCCCCAAAGTGGAGCTCTGGGCAGAGGGTCTGTGTTTGCTCACTCAGCCTGTGGGAGCCCATGAAGTCCCTCCCCTCTGGAACACAGCCACGGTTGCCCCGCAACAACCTTACACAACAGGAAACAGACTTGGGGATTCCGTCACTGTGCCGAGTCAAAGAGAGCATTCAGTGGAGACAGGAAGCCCCAAGGTACAGCAGGGGGCAGGTCTATAACCAAGGCCATGTCATGTAAATACCACCTCAAATTGCTGTTGCTGTTTCTACTTTAAGCACTTTATATGTTCATCAGCTTACTTTTAAATGTGGTCTGGGTTTTATGACATGGACTCATAAGGCACATCGTAAAAAGACTAAAATAACACATTTGATTGCAATCCCGTTGTGACGCAAAAAACAACATGCTTTTCTTGTACTACATTATCTTCTTCTTTGTTTTTTTAACCTGTCTAGCATGCTCAAATTTAACCCATGATACATATTTTCAGTTGCTCACGCAGCCCTAGTCATCTGAAGTCCAACTTCTGCATCCAAACTGGGTTTTATCTGTTTTATCTATTAAAGAAAGAGGAAAAAACTCTGGAACCTTGAGGTCTTTTCCAGAAGACCACCATCAAATCAGCGTCATTCCTAGTATACTCACCCACAAATATGACGATGAGACCTGCCAGCCAGACGGAACAGTGACTTGTAAGAAGAGGTGAGTGGACCTATGACATCAATGACTCCCCCTTTCTGGACCAATCACGGCACAGACAGAGGAACAGTCCGGTGCGCATGGGGGTTAAATGTGGTTTTGGTTTATTTTAACAACTTTAAAACGCTGACACATCATTAGTGATGCACATGCATATTATGATTCATGCCGTTGTTATGAGTGTGCAGCCTTTTTTAAACATCTCCGAGACAGACGATTCAACATCTGTGGCATTAGTTATGGACTCACGTTACATGGTCCCACATGTCTTCGCTGTCTGTGCCGTGCCATGCGTTGATACATATAATAGCACATTGCCGCCAATGTATCCTGTTCGGAAACATCATTTGTCATTTGTGTACTCTTGAAAGCCTTATAGAGTAAACACAGCAGTGCATCATGCTGACACACGAGCCATGTTAACTGCATTAGCACTCATTGTATTATCATTATCATTAGTGTTAGTAGTTATTGAAGTCGTAAAGCCACTGCCACTCATGTTCATAGCGATTAATAAGGTGTCTTTGGAATATAAATGAGAGAATTAAGACTAAATTTCATGGCCCAGTGTTGCAGTGTGAGTAAACTGGCTGACCTGTCTTCGGGGGCGTCTAATGAATTATTACACCAGGCTTTGGAATACTCTGATTGGTCAATTGCGCCATCCAGTCGCCATGGCAGCTCTGTATCTCTCACACCTGTGACCTCTCATCCGGAAACGGAAACCTATGGAACCTAAAAAAAAAAAAAAAGTAATATCACAATTCTGACTTTTTTTGTTTATATCTGACATTTTCTGAAAAGAAAGTCAAAATTGCAAGGTGTAAACTCAGTTTATATCGGTTCTGAGAAGAAAGTCTTATTGTGAGTTCATAAGGAGATATAAAGAGCAAACAAGCTTGTTTCCCGCCACTGAAAAAGAAGATAAATTGCGACTTTTTATCATACAATTCATACTTTTTTCTTTCTTGTTAATCTTACAATTTTGCATTTATCTCTCAAAATTCTGACAAACTCAGTATTGAGATACAAATTCATAACTGTGAAATAAAAAGTTAAACGTTTTATCTTTGTATTTCATGGTGGTTTAAGCTTCCAATAGAAACCAGGGCTACCTTCAGATAGACTTTTATTTCCAAACCAGTAGCGCAAACCTCACCCTCTAGCTGATTCCTTAAAGGGATAGTTCACCCAAAAATGAAAATTCTGTCATTAATTACCCTCATGTTGTTCCAAACTCGTAAGACTTTCATTCATCGTCAGAACACAAGATATTTTTGATGAAATACAAGAGCTTTCTGACTTTCTGTTGGAGGATTTTGTTAAAAGAGTCCATGTGACTTTATTTAACAATTTCTTCTCTTCTGTGTCAGTCTTCAATGAGTATCACGAGTATCATATGTGTTGTGCTGCAAGCAGAGAAAGACGCACAAACATGTCTGAAGATTTCAACAGAGCCAAAATATAGAGTCAAACTAAGAGAGATGGATGTTCTACTTCAGAATGGCGGCTCCTGCGTCAGCAGCACCACATATATGTTGTTCACTCTTGTGAGCGTGCATCGAAAACTGACATGAAAGACAAAGAAAAATGTCGAATTAAGTCTTTTTTTGTTTTGTATGCACACAAAAAGTATTCTCATAGCTTTATAATATTATAGTTGAATCACTGATTGACATGGACTATTTTACAGATGTCCTTGCTAGCTTTCTGGGCCTTGAACGTGTGAGTATGCAGGGTCAGAAAGCTCTCGGATTTCATCAAAAATATCTTAATTTGTGTTTCAAAGATGAACTAAGGTCTTACTGGTTTGGAAAGACATTAAAGTTGAGTAATTAATGACAGAATGTTCATTTTTGCATTAACTATCTCTTTAAGATTTCGCTGGTCACGTAACCTTAACCTCAGTATAGTAAATCCTGATAGAAAGCATTACAGTTTGATGCAATCTGATCCATCTGGACTTAACCCATGAAGTCTAAACTATCCTTGATGGGAGACTGCCTGAGCTGCCCAATGAAATTGGCTGGAGGGTGGGGTTTGTGCATAGGGTTCTCATTTCATGTGCAACTGGAGGCATCTTGAGTCCAAAGTCACCCCCTATATCCTTATATAGTGCACTATTTGATGCCACAGCCATTTGTAGTGGTGTCTGAAACCATAGTGGGCATTATGAAGTGCACTCATTTAATGCACCGAAATAACAAGTGTGCAACCCATGTGGACTCAGCCAGAGCCAAAGTCACGCTGAAGTCTTGTGGCTAGGCAGAGACGGCATTCATATGAGCTCAGAGGGCTTCCAAATTAATTATATACTGTGATAGTGATAGTTGCAGTGTTCGTTTTATGCATGGGCTGGTTGTTTTCTAAAATAACTAACTAGACGCTTTAAGATGTAAGATAAAAATCTACTTGTGTTTCTACTTCAAAAAGTCATGTTTAATTCAAATTGTTACTTGCCATTTCTTTGTAATTGTTTTTTTTAAGTCACTAGCGATTTCTAAGCGAAAATTGTTTTAAAGTAAATCCCACTCCGTTTTTTTTTCCAGTGTAACATTTTAAATTAATTCAAAACACAAATCGTTATTTCATGTCCATGTATTTGTTTATTTGGTGAGTAACCATGTAATAAGAGGAATTATGTACAGTCATCGCTGATGTCAGTTTAGATCTAAATCTAGTAACAGACAACAAAAGGTCTTTGTAGGGACTACACCAGCTTTTTGGCGTACGCCGTACTGCAAAGCTGAGACAAACAAAATATCCGGAACTGTCCGGCTGCTGCTTAAAAGCCCCTGCCCTCAACAACGGGCAGACGGAGTGGAAAAACTACAGGCCAACTGACGTAAAACTACGCGCACGTCAATCAGCACAGTTAGCACTATTTATTACCTTCAGCCTGGAAGCTGTGTTTACTGCGGCACGCAGCTTGCTTTCACATAGCTGGGGAGGACAAGGAGGCCCTGCCCACATCCCCTCAAGCCCACTTAGGGCCCCTAACCAGTGGGTGAGAGCTTTCCATGAGGTCAAACAAATACATTTGACCCACAGAACAGCAGGAGAGAGAGGACTGTAAGAGAGGGTAATGGCACAATTACCATGTTCCCATGATGAAAGAAACAGCTAGTGTTTCATAAATGCACTAATTCCTGATGCAATTATATATCATCCTGTGCGTGTGGGGCGAAGGCTATTTGGCTCTCTTTTGTTACTCGACCTGGATGAATTCTTAGTGGGGGCAAACACTGCGCAGCTACTTCAAAACATGCCCATGTCATTAGAGAGCTTGCAAAAGGCTCAGCCACATTAAAAAAGCCATTTATTTGCCTAATAAGAGGGAAATCGTATGCAACCTTGAGAGATCATGATACTGTATGCAGATGCATTTTTTTGTGCAGAGATTGAAAACATCTACTTGCATTGAGGTTATGCAAAGTTTAGGGTTAGCGGCATGGAATTGCAAGTGTATTTTCCAAGACTTTTCGCAAAAAATCCAAACCTGCATTACTATTATGATGGTATATGCTACTATTTACAATGGGGTGCAGATTCAGGTGCATGTTTTCAATAGCATGTACAAATAACGTTGTGCAGTGCAGTAAAAGAATCCTGCACTAATGCAAACATTTGCCAACATTTCTTGGCTTGAAGAAAGTCCTGGATGATTCCCGATGACGCAGCGAATCGCGCCCCACTGGAAAGTTGTCAAAACCGAAATCATAGTTGCCCGGGCTGCCAACAGCATCTTGTGATTTTCAGATCCCATTTCCCTGCACTGTGATGTCCTAAAAAAACAACCGGAGCTGTTAGTCTGTTTATTCAATCACTATCAACGCACTGCAGTTGCTACGCAATGAGTCTCACAGAGACAGTATTTGTGTCTATAAATGGGACAATAGAAATTATTAACATGATAATGGCTTTTTAAACTGCCTTTGTTTTTCAAAACAGCCACATTTGATTTCTCTCTGTTTCCAGTAGCTGCACATTTGGACACACTGGGTCTTTCTGGGTCTGGGGTTTCAGTATTAGCAATCACATATTTGCGAGTAAATCATTATTTTTAACCAACTCTTTAATCGAAAGGTTTGATCAGGAATTGGACTGAATGAGTTATCTATTGCACTGAATCATGAAGTTAACTGAATCATTTGGAAGGAAGCTTACATGTAAGACTCCCAGTGATTCGGGTTAGGATTCGGTTAGTACCGACTCAATGAACTAAGAGCTGTCTCTTTCTATGTTTCACTCGTAATTACACTGCCAGTCAAACGTTTTTTAAAAGATTTTTTAATGTTTTTTTTTTTTTTTTTAAAGAAGTCTCTTCTGCTTACCAAGCTTGCATTTATTTGATCCAAAGTACAGAAAGAACTGTACAATTTTTAAATATTTATACTATTTAAAATAACTGTTTTCTATTTGAATATATTTTAAAAAGTAATTTATTCCTGTGATTTCAAAGCAGAATTTTCAGCATCATTACTCCAGTCACATGATCCTCAAGAAATCATTCTAATATTCTGATTTGCTGCTTAAAAAAACATATACTATTATTATGACGTTGAAAACAGCTGAGTAGATTATTTTCAGGTTTCTTTGATGGACAGAAAGTTCAGAAAAACAGCCTTTATTTGAAACGGAAACTTTTTGTGACATTATAAACGTCTTTATCATCACTTTTAATCAGTTTAAAGCATCCTTGCTAAATACAATTCTTCCCAAAAAAAAAAATGCTGACTTTTTAGCTTTTTAATGATATAGTGTGTTACAAAAGATTTTTATTTCAGATAAATGGTACTTTTTTAATCTTTCTATTTATCAAAAAAATCCTGGAAAAAAAAATTACTCAACTGTTTTAAATATTGATGTTTCTTGTGTTTCTTGAACTGAAGATTTAGCTTTGATTACAGAAATAAATTACATTTTTTAAATATATTCAAATAGCAGTTATTTCAAATAATAAAAACATTTAACAATATTACTGCTTTTGCTGTATTTCGGATCAAATAAATGCAGGTTGATGAGCAAAAGAAAATTATACACACACACACACACACACACACATATATAAGTTTTGACTGGTAGTGTACCTGAAAACCAATGATAAAACTGAGGTGTAAAAAAAAAAAAAGTTTAATAACAAAAATGTTGACAACTTTATAATTAAACGTTTTATTTATTTATTAGCCTAAAACAGATTTTAGCATCATTTATTGTAAATGCAAAGTCATTTTTATTCTAAATGACTTTGTTTAATGAGCTGAATCGTGGCTGCAACTCAAATGTAACTTAAAAACATAGTAAACAGCAATATCTGCCCACATATGTCTCCGTTTAAACGTTTTAGAGATTGTCATATGCCTATACTATGCCTGGATGTCAGGGGCGTAAGACGACCGCTGAATCATTATTTGAACCGGTTCTTTAAAACAAACTGTTCGAAAGAACCGATTCGCAGAAATGACTCGGACTACCCTTCTCTAGCAGATGCGCATGCGCATAGGCTCATTTGCCTTGGGTTTCAACGGCTCCACATCTGGAAATGTTGAGAGGAGAGAATCCCTCTCTTCATCTGCTGTCGAGCTTGAGACGTGGTGCCTGCGTCACTCCACAGAGAGGCGGGGCTACACGGAGGTGTTTCCCGGCTTTATATAGATACAGAGACCTTTCCATCGCAAAGCAGTGCGTCACCAGAACCCCTGGAAACTAACATGCAAGTCCAGAATAGAAAATATAACGAGTTAGACCAACTGTATTAAAAGAATATTCATACATTTTGGCGTTGTTATTGCACGCGCTTTTAACTGTTGTATATTGAATCCTCTGAGCTTTCAATTCATTTAGACAGTTTTCTCGTGACTGGAATACACCTTTATTGCGGTAGGAGTGAACACTTTTATCACAGATATCTGGACGCGGCATTATACTGGGAAATAAAACGCTCATCGGAGACGGTCGTACGTTTTGGGAAAGTGCGTTGAACTTGCTGTGAGTTCACTCCACACTTCGCAAGCATGAAATCCGCAGAGGAAGGTAACGTATCAAGAAGATGCATCTTCTACTATGTTATTTTAATGGTAGTATTATTGAACCTATTAATACTGATTCACGCATTGGCGTGATAATAAAATAAATCAATAACTGCTATCGTGCTGCACTATTATCTGTCACTCTGGAGACCGGAGAGTGTTGCAACACATTTTGGTTTCAACTCCTCGAAATGAATGTGTACCATGTGTCTCAAACTTTGATATAACGTTTTCATATTTTTGCCTGCTACAAATTAAAGTAATTTAAAAATCTGCAGCGTGTTGCTAAACTGTCTGGTACAAAGACTGCTTCTCACTAACGAGAGTTGTGACAGTAAGAGTGGGGTAACACTTCAGAGAATATTGGCAATTTAATTTCTCTGTTTTTGATTTTTAATAAAAAAAAAAAAAAAAATTGTAGCCTATCTGATCACCCCAATCCAAAAATCTAAATCTAAATAAGTAAATACATGATCTTTGTGTATCCATTATAGAACTTTGTAAAGTTGTGTTTGTCTACAACCCTCCACATGATAGTGATTTCACTCCAGTTGCTAATTTCTGATTGGTCATTGGTGGAGTTACAGCTTGCCCTGTGCTACTGCTCTGTTTTTTGTTAATGTTTATTCATTTTTTTCTGGCCTAGTGGAATTAAAGTTATTTCTTATTTAAGCAACGGGCTGAATGGACTCAGTTTAAACGGACTGGAGAAGGGAGTGGTGGGCGTGACGAAGATGAATAAGCAGACATTATTTAGATTGTGGGTTTTTGCATCCCTCTCTTTGCAGCAACTGTGCATTTCACAAGATAACTTAGATTATAGTTTACAATGACAGCTCTAAAACAAAACACGTTTACATGTTTTCTACTGAGAAAAGTACCTTAAACCAGCCTTAAGATGGTTTGATGCTATCCCAGTCCATCATTTAGCTGGTCTACATGCTGTTTTCCTAACTTGAACCTTTCAGATTCAACTGACTGACCAGCATAATCATGCTGAGAGACCAGCAAACCTGCTTAGGGTGATTTAAGGTGTTTTATTTCAGCAGGGGCTGCTAATATACTTTTAGTAATCAGTAATTTAGTACTTTTATTTATTTATTTTTTAAGCTATCAGAATCCCAGTGTATACTTATGGCTTGCTTACAAAAATCTAATATGTAGTTGTTAACTTGATTCAAAACGATACATACATTAGGGATACATTAGCTTGCTATCAGTATCCAGGGTGCTTTGTTGCGCTGTGGTCACATTTTCAAGTATCCGTGTTTTTAATCGTCCTCTAAAGTAGCGAGAAATCGTTGCAAATTTTATTGCAAGCAGAGCCAGTAGTGACTGTGCGCCAGTTTGGGTTAACTTACATTACATATATTTCCACCAGGTTGGACTGACTGACTACAGTGACTCACTCAACTCAACAGTGGATTTTTTTCCCCCTTTTGCACTGATTACTAATTAAAATAACACATTTTTGTTAAAAAAATATACATAAAATATGTCCTTAATGGTGGTATAGTAGCTATACAGACATAAAACATTAATAGGCCAGATTATGTATGTCGGCTGTTTTTTAACTGTTTTAAAAGTTTTTGGATAAGAAACAGTGGTCAATGATTCATCTGATTCATTTGTATATATTTTTTAATTTTCTGGACAAGGCATTTTGTGTTAGTCATGTTGTATATACGTTGCAGAGAAGCCTCTGTTTTTCGAAAGAGATTGCTTATGAGTATTGGTTTTCCGTCTGGTTTTGTCCTCAGGAAGATATTTTTAACGCTTTGTTATTTTTGGCCTGGTATTTGTGTATCACTCACCTTGCTTCCTCTGCAGAGGTTGTGGCTTTTAACCACTAACGTTTTTGACTCACAGTTAATGCTTATAAAGAATAGTGTAATTTTTAACCCCCCTTTTTATACCAAATGGCAGTTCTTCCAAAAAAAAAAAAGATTGTAAAAGCAACTTGTCTTGTGCATGTGTCTATGTGCAGCTACATTTGATCTCAATAGCTTATTTTTAGTTGCAGCACCTCATGAAAATGTGTTTGCACCTTGCAGATGCGTATGGTTACGGCCAAAACACCAGCATCTCACTTCCTCTGAGCAACCCCTGCCCACCCTCCCAATACCACAATCTCCAGACCAGCCCTTCCTTGTCGATATCCATCAGTCAGCCATCCTCGTTCTCCCCTCAAGATGACATGAGCTCGGTGGGTTACTTCCAAACATCTGGCACCCGGTCCAACGGAGCTCCCACGTTGGAGAGTCCACGCATTGAGATAACAGCTTACGGCCAGTTCTCTGAGGAGGAAGTAGAGGAGAACAGTGTCCCCGTGGCCAAGCGAGTCAATTCCATAGTGACATTAACTTTGCCAAGCGTCGACGGGTATCGTGACCCCACCTGCCTCAGCCCGGCAAGCAGCGTGTCTTCCCGTAGCTGCCATTCAGAAGCGTCATCGTACGAATCTGGCTTCTCGTACAACTACGACAACTCGCCGCAGAACTCGCCCTGGCAGTCTCCCTGCGTCTCCCCGAAAGGTTCCTCCTCTCTGCAGTCTTGCACCCTTGGTGCTTCTCCTCGGCATTCTCCGTCAGGTTCTCCCCGTACCAGTATCACTGACGACAGCTGGATGGGCACCCGAGGCTCACGACCAAATTCTCCTTGTGCCGGTAAACGGAAGTACAGTTTCAACGGAGGCCCGTCGCACAAGTACCATCCATACTCCCCGAATCAATCCCCAGGGCTGTCGCCACAAACTTCGCCTCGTCTCAGCGTGACGGAGGACACCTGGCTGCCTAACACCAACCAGTACACCAACTCCGCCATCGTCGCCGCCATTAATGCCCTCACCACAGATGGATTAACAGATCTCGGGGAGGGGATCCCTTTGAAGTCCCGCAAGACCAGTCTGGAGCACAGCGCCTCGATGAACCTGAAAGTAGAACCAGGTGGAGAGGAGACAGGATCCCTGGAGCTTTGCCAGGAGGACTTCTCCTCCGCACGCCTGCCCTTCAAAAAAGAGACCTACTGCAGTGGCTTTTTGGATGTGCCCCAGCACCCATATTGGTCCAAGCCAAAGCCTTACATCAGGTTGGTAACTTATTAGAATTGCTTTCATATTCCAAGTAGTTCAGTCTTTTATCTGTGCTAACCAAATTTCTCTCTTTTTCCTCTCTCACTCTTATTCCCGAAGTCCATCTCTGCCTGCTCTCGATTGGCAGTTGCCTTCCAGTTCAGGGCCGTACAGCCTGCAGATTGATGTCCAACCCAAGTCCCATCACCGTGCTCACTATGAGACCGAAGGCAGCAGAGGGGCTGTAAAAGCACTGGCAGGAGGGCATCCAGTGGTCCAGGTATAAGTTCATAATCTCTCAAAAGAATAGTTATCCTAAACAAAAATAATTACTTGATTTGTTCTGTGGAATGTTTCAACTGCTTTTGTCCATAATGTGCAAGTCAGTGGGGTCCAAAACAACACTGGACCACAGTGACTTTCGTTGTATGATTAAATAAATATTGAGACATTTTTCAAAATATCTGCTTTTAGGGCTGCACAATTAATCAAAGGTGATTGTCATGTGCATTTTGTCAGTAAAGCCGGTTGTGTAATCAGTAGTATCTCCAGCACCTGTAGTAAATGGCACCACATCTGAAAGCACGTGAAAATACCACATTTAATTACATGTTTTTACTCTAAACTCACTTCATAATGTCAGTCGAGTGTTTGAAATAACATGACGACAGAATTTTTTTTTTTGTCAACTGTCCCTTTAGGGGTAATTCATCACTGCCAATGTAGGCTTTTAATAATGGTGTTTTTAATAACTGCATTTTGCACAATTCTGCGAATTTGTTGACAGTTGCTGACAAATAAAAAGGGATATATGGGTGCAGGTAAGAGTACACATTATTAGTTTAAATGTACTACCAACATTATAATAATGTATGCAAGTATACCAAAAGCTGCAGGATCAATTTTAACTAGGATAATGCAGGAAATCTCTTTGCATCTCTTTGCAATCTTTGCATTGTATAATATACACAACAGCTTAAAAAGTTTAGGGGCATTAAGATATTTGAAATTATTTTTGAAAGTAGTCTGTTATGGTTACCAAGGCTCTATTTATTTAATTCAAAAACACAGTAATAACACCTATATTTAGAAATATTATTCAAATATAAAATTATTGTATTCTATTTGAATATATTAGAAAATGTAATTTATTCCTGTGATGACAAAGCAGAATGTTCAGCATCATTACTCCAATCTTCAGTGTCA
This sequence comes from Garra rufa, assembly GCF_049309525.1. Taxonomy (NCBI): domain Eukaryota; kingdom Metazoa; phylum Chordata; class Actinopteri; order Cypriniformes; family Cyprinidae; genus Garra; species Garra rufa. The sequence continues at coordinate 30,611,530 of NC_133377.1, forward strand.
CATGCATTTCCTTCAGAAATCATTGTAATATGCTGATTTGGTGTTCAAGAAACATTTTTTTTTTTTTTTTTTATCAAAGCTGAAAACAGTTGTGCTGCTTAATATTTTTGTACCTTTTCAGATTACTTTGATTAATGTAAGTTCAAAAGAACAGCAAAAAATCTTACTGACCCTTAACTTTTGAACAGTAATGCATATATACATTTTAATACTATAGCTAGCATTCATTTTGGAGATTTCTTTAAAAAATGTCTTTATTTTTAACTATTCATTTTTAGTCAACATCCTCTCCATGGTGTGCCATGATGGTATATACTTACTCTCTCATTGTTTTTGTTTTTGTTGACGTAAGGGAACTTCCTCATATTTGTTTTTCTCAAGTCATAGTGACACGCAGTGATTTAAACTCTTATACAGTCGTGGCCAAAAGTTTTGAGAATGACACAAATATTAGTTTTCACAAAGTTTGCTGCTCAACTGCTTTTAGATCTTTGTTTCAGTTGTTTCTGTGATGTACTGAAATATAATTACAAGCACTTCATACGTTTTTCATACGGGTTTTATCGACAATTACATGACATTTATGCAAAGAGTCAGTATTTGCAGTGTTGGCCCTTCTTTTTCAGGACCTCTGCAATTCGACTGGGCATGCTCTCAATCAACTTCTGGGCCAAATCCTGACTGATAGCAACCCATTCTTTCATAATCACTTCTTGGAGTTTGTCAGAATTAGTGGGTTTTTGTTTGTCCACCCGCCTCTTGAGGATTGACCACAAGTTTTAAGATCTGGGAAGTTTCCAGGCCATGGACCCAAAATTTCAACGTTTTGGTCCCCGAGCCACTTAGTTATCACTTTTGCCTTATGGCACGGTGCTCCATCGTGCTGGAAAATGCATTGTTCTTCACCAAACTGTTGTTGGATTGTTGGAAGAAGTTGCTGTTGGAGGGTGTTTTGGTACCATTTTTTATTCATGGCTGTGTTTTTGGGCAAAATTGTGAGTGAGCCCACTCCCTTGGATGAGAAGCAACCCCACACATGAATGGTCTCAGGATGCTTTACTGTTGGCATGACACAGGACTGATGGTAGCGCTCACCTTTTCTTCTCCGGACAAGCCTTTTTCCAGATGCCCCAAACAATCGGAAAGAGGCTTCATCGGAGAACATGACTTTGCCCCAGTCCTCAGCAGTCCATTCGCCATACTTTTTGCAGAAGATCAATCTGTCCCTGAAGTTTTTTTTGGAGAGAAGTGGCTTCTTTGCTGCACTTCTTGACACCAGGCCATCTTCCAAAAGTCTTGGCCTCACACCTCACACGCTCACACCTGCCTGCTGCCATTCCTGAGCAAGCTCTGCACTGGTGGCACTCCGATCCCGCAGCTGAATCCTCTTTAGGAGACGATCCTGGCGCTTACTGGACTTTCTTGGACGCCCTGAAGCCTTCTTAACAATGCAGTGAAAATTTTTTTTCGGGATTAAGTTAGTTTTCATGGCAAAGAAGGACTATGCAATTGCTATTATAAAAACTTAAGCAGCAACTTTTCCAATTTCCAATATTTATGTAATTCTCAAAACTTTTGGCCACATCTGTATTGTTCATTATACTTCCATGTCTAAGTTCAGGATGCGTGAGAGCAGTACTTCTGATATTTCACAAGACCACAGTGTCGTGGTGTCAGTCCGTTCCGCTCAACAGACACCGGTGAGTCACCTCATTTGCTTTCGTAGCTGAATCATGGCTATTCACTGCACGAGTTGGTTGCAGATGCTCCCTAATGGATAACAGAATTCCTAAAGACAGGAGTCGTGGTTTATCTGCAAAAAAATCATTGTGGTTGGATGTGACTCTTTGGGTATGCAAACCACAGTCTCCACCACTGCTTTATTTGCTAAAATCGCTGTTAAAGGTGAACGCAACATTTCGGAGTTGCATCTGTGGCTGCTGGGCACTTGAATTGAAAATAATGAGGTGCTAATGATCGTGAACACGTGGCTCAGCGCGACTCCCATCTGAAAAAACAAGGTCCTCTCACCCTCGTGTTTTATTTTTTTCAAATTCATTGCCGTTTCCGGCCTAGTGCACAGACTGCCTTTTGTTTAGCTGAAGGTCCTTGTACTGCACTGACATCATGTGCAACAGCATCGTGTGGAGGCGTCCAGTCTCCGCTGCACACAGTTCTGGCAGGCAAGTAGAAGGGGAGTGTTCGAAGAGCCTCAAACAAGCTTGTCCCATTCTGTAAACCATTAGATTAGAGAGCGCTCTCGGCTTCACATGTTCTTCTTTTAGTGTACCGCACCGCCCTTCATGCTCTGTCACCACTGATGTCCTCCTCGGAGGGTCTCAGTCAATCTGCAAGTTATTTTGTGACCTTCAGTGGAGATGAAATGATAATTTGCACCCTGATCTTAAAGAATTAGCCTTTTTGCAGTATTTTAGGCGCTTACTTCATGTATTCCCATAACTATGTGAGTCACCATACCCTCAGAGTTAGTCTTGGAGCCCCCTCTCCCCCGTTTCTGTCTCTCCGCTTGGGGTTTGGTGGTTTTTGGTGGTCAGGATTTTTGTACCCAGGCTGCTAGAGCCCCGTCTCTCTTTCTCTCTCTCCCCCTGCTTGGGTTCCTGGTGGTTTCTGTCAGATTTTTTGTATCCTGAATGCAGTTTGACCACATGCGCCGTCGGATTGACGGTAGACGTGAGTGTGTAGCCTCTGAAGTAAGCCTGCCGCACCACAGCTATGTGCTTCCACGTCTGCGCTTAAGTCTCTCGGGAAGCTAGCTTCTCAAAGAACAGCTCTGTCAACAAAAATCACTGCCGTAACTGGAAGAAGTGACGAAATCCCTAAATATAGGTTTGGTTTGTACGAGCAGTGCTTCCACATTTATAATATTCAGACTGTTTTTTATCTCATAGGCCTACTGTGACTGGGATGATCTTTATTACTTTTTTATTGAGTACTGCTAGTAGAGTTTTTGTTTGGTCGAGTATTTTTAGGACTTATTTTATCCTTGATATGGGTCTCATTTACTAACAATTGCAAAAGTCTTTCGCAATTGTACTTTCATCAACAAGACATGGCTTAAAGCTGGTTATTTCTATCAAGGTTTCTTCAAGTGTCTTAGAGATGTTAACACATTTCTTCTGCATTTAGTCTGTCTCAGTTTTTTCTCTTTCTTAATGTCATTCCAGACGCACTGGCTGTTGTCAGACTCCTTGTGCATATAAAAATCTCACTGGATTATTACAGTTAATGGCAAAATGAATGTTTGGAAATGTGAACTGATATTTCCTACTGACACGCTACAGCAGAAGCTTGAATTAACTGACTTAAAACCTTTTTTTGTTGGTAAAAATTCTAATGGCCTAAAACTTTTGCACAGTAGTGTATATCATACATTATATATAGTGTATATTGGTATGTATTATGATTTAGAATTCAAATTCAAATAATAATCAATGTAACCTATTAAAACAACCAAATAAAATGATTAAACATTGTTTCAAAATGATTTGTTTTATATGCTACATAATATATAATATAATATAATATAATATAATATTGTGATGGTTAATGTAGTTAAATTAACACAACTCCCTTACAAATTTGTAAAAATAATACTTAAACGGTTAGTTCACCCAAAAAAGAAAATTAGCTCATTATTTACTCACCTTCCAGGCATCCTAGGTGTATATGACTTCCTTCTTTCAGACAAATGCAATTGGAGTTATATTAAAAATTGTTCTGACTCCTTCAAACTTTATAATGCAATGGGCGGGTGTTTCTCTTCATCAGTCCAAAACAAGTCCAATAAAGTGCATTCATCCATAATAAAAAGTGCCTTACATGGCCCCAATGGGGTCTCCTGTGGCGAATTGATGCGTTTTTGTAAGAATAATATCCATATTTAAAATGTAATAATCACTTTAATCTAGCTTGCAGAGAAAAAGCTCTGAGGATTTTGATATAAGCCAAGAGGAGACTGGTTTTCCTTTGCTAATGTAAGCAAACTTTGCTTCCTTTGCTTCTGTAAACAAACATTGATTTTCACAAGACTCACAGACGCATGCTCAATGCCGACATCCTCCGTCATCCACCCGGGACGGCTTCCATGTAAAACAATTAGCGCAATCTATAGAAAAGTGATTATTATGTTTTAAATATGGATATTTTTCTTACAAAAACACATCGATAAACTACAGGAGACCTTTATTCAACCCCCAGAGCCGTGTGAGGGACTTTTTATTATGAATGGATGCACTTTATTGGATATGTTTTGGGCTGCTGACAAGAAACACCTGCCCATTGCCTTAATAGAGCTTGGAAGTGCCAGGATAATTTTTAATATGACTCCAGTTGGATTCGTCTGAAAGATGGAAGTCATATACACTTAGGATGCCTTGAGGGTGAGTAAATAATGGGCTAATTTAGCAGTTAGAATTTCGTTGGTTTTAAATTTGACCTTCATTCCAGAAGAAAAATGTGTACTTATGAATCATGATTTTATTGTTTTAATACATGTGTCTGCACTGTTAGTAAATGAGCCCAATGAGAAGAACAGTTGGTCTTGCTCAATATCACTTGAGACGTAACCTTTTCCAGTAAGAATTTGCTCACTGAATCTGTCCAGTAACTCTTCAAAGAAGCCCGTGTTGTAGATCTACTTTTTTTTTTTTTTTTTTCTCAAGCTGTTTCCCTCATCTGCCACAGATGTGCCACGGAGGTTGAGAGCTTGAGTGGGTGAGAACTGACCCACAGCACTTGGAGGTGCGGACGTACTGCTCTGAACTCCGTGCCATGGGCGGAAAGAGTCTTGGCATTCCTCTAGTGGGTGATAATGTAACGAAGTGAGGGGAGGGCTCTGAGAGTGCGATCTCTCTGGCCTCTGTCTTTCTGGCCTGTGCACTCCCTACTGCCTGAATAAACACAAATGCCAGGCCCAAACATATCTACTAAAATAAATATACAGACTGGTCCAGAACTTTCACCACAGATGCTGACCACCCTCCTTGAGGATCTCCATACATCAGCCGCGTGCGTAACGTAGCTTTGACCAAATGTGCTTGAGTTTTGAAAATAAATCTAAACATTCAAAATCTTACTTCATATTTACGTCAACAATTTATGATTTAGAACCTCTTTTTTATGGCTTTCCTTGTGTACCTTGGCTTTCAGCTTCCACAATCAGTATCTGCAGTATATATTTGATGATTAATATACACTACAAATTAAAAGTTTGGGACTAGTAAGATTTTTTAACTTTTTTGTCTAATTTATTTGATCAAAAATACAGTAAAATCAGTTATATTGTTGAAATATTAATACAACCTAATATAACTGTTTAGATTTTAAAATGTAATTTATTTCTGTGATGGCAAAGCGGAATTTTCATTACTTCGGTCTTCTGTGTCACATGATCCATCAGAAATCAGTCTAATATTTGACCCTGGACCACAAAACCAGTCATAAGGGTCCATTTTTTTTTGCATTGATGTATGGTTTGTACAATATTTGGCCGAGATTTGATTGATAATCTAAGAGTGCAAAAAAATCTAAATATTGAGAAAATCGCCTTTCGTGTTGTCCACATGAAGTTCTTAGCATTGCATATTATTAATAAAAAATGAAGTTTTGATATTTTTACGATAGGAAATTTACAAAAAATGTTCATGGAACATGATCTTTACTTAATATCCTAATGATTTTGGCTATTGCAACAAATATACCCGTGCTACTTAAGACTGCTTTGTGGTCCAGAGTCACATATGCTGATTTGCTGCTCAAGAAACATTTTTATTATTACCAATGTACCAAAAGCAGGTGTACGGCTTTAATATTTTTTACTTTTGTTCATTTATTTCAAATCTTTATAACTTATACATCTCTTTACTGTCAATTTTGATTATTTTTAATGCGTCCTTGCTAAATTAAAGTATTAATTTCTTGAAAAAAAAAACAACTGAATGGTAGTTTACATAGATGACAAACAGATTTATGATCCAATGAGATTTCAGTGTGGGCGGGGCCACCTTCCACATGCTGAAGAAATAAAAAACAAGTGGCTGACGAAATGTAGCTTAATTTTGTTGCTGCCATCTGAAGTTTTTTGTCGATTGTTTGGTTTCTATTGATGCAGTACCCACTTTGAAATCTCAAGAAGTCCTAAAAAGCCCATTTTATTTTAAACATCTTCTGATTGGCTGTAATTACCTCACTTCTTCTCTTTCTTTATAGACAGACAAACCGCTAGAAACAGGTTATGCCAATAAATTCATGTCTGTATCTTCCAGCTTCACGGCTACATGGAGAATGAGCCTCTGACCCTCCAGCTATTTATCGGGACAGCAGACGACCGTCTTCTCCGGCCTCACGCCTTTTACCAGGTCCACCGTATCACCGGGAAGACCGTGTCCACACCGAGCCACGAGGTCATGCAGTCCAACACCAAAGTTCTTGAGATTCCTCTACTCCCTGAGAGCAACATGAGGGCCATGTGAGTATGCGTGCATTTCTCAGAAGGACACTAAGAAACAGGAAAAACACGGAGAAACATACAAGCCCGGTGGGGGGAAATGTTTGTGCCTCATAATTATGTATATCCACATGCATCCTGTGCATATTTCCTGCAATAAACAACATTGATTCTTTAGACACCCCTCTGTTTTACCGTCGATCCTCCTGTTGTGAAGGCAGTTGCTAAGCAGAAGTGTGTTTTTGTGTGTGCAAGGAGTCCCAGCACCGTGGGTTTCCCTTGTGTGAGCTCCAGGGCTCGTGTTACTGGAGGCCTCTGGTCGCGTGGAGCCTGTAATGGCGCGCTGGGGTCTGTTTTGCAAGCCAGGCGGTAGCGGTCTTACCAGCTCAGCATTTTCTTCCCGCTCTATAATGGATGTAACACTTAACTTATAGAAGAAGAAAAAAAAGCCCACACACTCCTCTGATCCTGTTTCAGAGCTTTCTGGAGAGCGTTCCCGTGTTGTCACGTTTCTGTAGTAAAGCCAAAAAAGGGTTATGTCCCCGTGTCAGCGCAGTTGAACCAATTTTAAACCCTTTAGTATTTAATTTCACGTTTTCTCTTGATTGGAGTGAAAATGCTATTTTTTGCTTTGCATGTAGAGTTGGGTTTGGATGCGTGTTGAAAATGCAAGGCTGGAAGCTCAACACAGGCAGTTGTTTTAGAAAAAGAATGACAAATATAATCTCGCTCTATTATAGTAGCCATATTAGTTCGGGTTATGATTCCATTTATTATATAACTTTTTTTAAACTTTATTTTATATATTAGAACAGAAGAACACACCTAGAACAAAATGTGCTCATCTTTAGCACATACACATGGAAATGTTAATATGTGACATTCCAGTGTCTGTAGAGCTTTGACAGATTACTCGTCTTCAGTGATTGTTTCTCCAGTTTTTCAGATTTCCTGTTTTTGCCTAAAACTAAGCTTTAAGGATCATTTCACTTGTGTGCATCTTAAAGGGCCCTCGATGCAAAACTTTGACAGGCTTTTGAATAAGTATTTACTCGCATTTGCTTGGGGGATTTGAACGTTTAATGGAGAAAGTAAACTTTTCATGGATTTTTAACAACATCTCTGCCATGTCAGAAGCAGAAGTTGGACGAGGCGAGAGAGAAAGGGCATTTATTTATGCAGCGCAGAATAAGGGCCAGGCGTGATTTTGGCAGAAATGGTACCAAAAAAGTTCAGGCAATAAATTAAACGTTTACTCTGTTCCGAGAAAATGTTTATTAAACAACTGTCTAACGATATTTACAGCACATTTTTGTACTTCTGAAAGGATTTGTTGAGTCTATTCCTAAAACATTTACGTTCTTTCTGTGCCACAGAATCGACTGCGCTGGAATTCTCAAGCTGCGTAACTCAGACATCGAGCTCCGGAAGGGAGAGACAGACATCGGGCGGAAGAACACGCGTGTGAGGATGGTCTTCCGGGTCCACATCAACCAACCCAATGGCAGGACGGTGTCCTTACAGGTGGCATCTAACCCCATTGAGTGCTGTGAGTCATGTCACTAAATCTCACTAAATCCTTTTTTAATTGACCTTTTTTTTATTCAATGTGACTAACATAACAGTGCATTCAGTGTACACTTTTTATCAGTTAATTCATTCCCTGGAAATCAAACCCTTAACCTTGCTAGCACTATGCTTTACTGATAGGAATGTTGTAATTAGATGGATTGAATCAATAAATTGGAGAAAGGATTTACTTTTATTTTGCTCTAATAATTACCAGGGCCAATCAATAGCTATGAGTTTAATATAACTAGAAATTGAACACAGCTCATGAAATGTGAGTGATTTCTGGATTATAGCCAGTTAAAGGTTGAACATGTATGAAATACATATGAATTCTATATCAACAGCATACTTTATATCAGGTAAATGTTTTTCAAAAGTACAGACTGAACAGCTTTATAGTAAAAATGGTTTGCAAGGTTCATGTAAGCATATCATGTGACTGGAATAATGATGCAGCTTTGAAATCATCTTTAAAAACAGTTATTTTGAATAGTTACAATATTTCAAAATTTGACTTTTTTCTGTACTTTTTCTAAATCAAATAAATGCTTAATGAGCAAAAGAGACTTCTTTAAAAAACAAAAAAATCTTACTGTTCAAAAACATTTGACTGGTAGTGTATACACACACACATATATACTTAGCAATTTAGTTTTCTCAAAATTTTCAGTCCCTTTTTAAGGAAGACATTATAGTTGTACTGAGTTTTAACACCTTACTCTACAGTAGAAAGTACAGATATGAATGTATACAGATTTGACCGGTTCTGCCTATTTACATCTCTTTCCTCACTTTCTTCCTGTCTCTTTGTCCTTCTTGCAGCCCAGCGCTCAGCACAGGAGCTGCCCCTCGTGGATAAACAGAGCATGGAAAGCTGTGCCGCCTCAGGGGGGGAACAGATTCTTCTCAGCGGGCACAACTTCCAGCCCGACTCCAAGGTGGTGTTTGTGGAGCGAGCACAAGGTAGGGAACATGGTGCTGTGATTGTGTGTGTGTGTGTGTGTGTGTGTGTGTGTGTGTGTGTGTGTGTGTGTGTGTGAGCAATAGGAATTGTTTTGAAATTGCCTCTCTTTTGGGAGGTTTCCAAAGGCAGTGCTTTAGGGATGAAGGCTGAATCCCAATTCACATACTTCCCATAAGTACAAGGATATACGTAATGGTGACGATGGTTAATAACATACGGTAGTTTTATGTGTGATGTAAAGCTGTACAGAAGTATTGGGTTATAATTAGGTCCACAAGGAATCTCTGCGTCATTCACAAGTACATCTCCCACCCTTTGCATTTTAATTAAATATTTTGGCTTATTGATTATGCCAATACACGTCTAGTACACTTAGTTCTCTTTAACCCATCACTTTTGACCATAATCTATTTCGCAGATCGTCGCCCTAAAAATAAAAACAGATTCTGTCTGCGCCTGGTCATAATATTATGTTTCAATAGCGCAACCATCACAAACCAGTCCTCTTGCATAGTTTTAGGGGGATCTGGACAATATTAAGCCAGAAAGCATGTGTGGGTGCCATCTGGACACATTTGGCGTGCTGTTTTCAATGTGCTATCATTTGGGATGGATCCTAACCTTGCATACTGTATAGGACTGATATAAGCAAACTGGGATTGAGGCAAACACTGCTTAGCTGCAGTTTCAGTGTGTCGTTTTTGAGACACAACTGCAAAAACTTACCAGTTTCCCAAATACTCTTTTATCTTCTATTTTTTGGATGAATTCTTAAAGGGATAGTTCACCCAAAAATGAAAAATGCTACTATTAATCACTCATCCCCATATTGTTTCAAACCCATAAGACCTTTGTTCATCTTCAGAATGCAAATTAAGATATTTTTGATGAAATCCCTGAGCTTTTTGACCCTGCATAGACAGCAATGCAACTACAATGTTCAAGGCCTGGATAGGTAGAAAATACATTTTAAATATCAACGCTTTAAACTTTTATAATTTTATAAAGCTACGAGAACACTGTTTGTGTGCAAAGAGAATAAAAAATAATGAGTTTATTTAACAATTAGTATGCAGCTAAACAAATAAACTTTTAGTTTTTTATAGTTTTTTTTATAATTTATAGATTTTCATTTTACATTTTTATGATTTAATTAGTTATCAAACCCCCACTTTATACTGCAAAAAAGTAATGTTCAATGCCATTTTCATAACAATTATTCAGTGTTGGGTAAGTTACTCTAAAAAAAGTAATTAATTACTAGTTACTGATTACATCTTCAACAGTGTAATTAGAGTACGGTACAAATTACTCTCTCCAAAAAGTATTTAATTACTTATTACTAATTACTTTCTAAATCCCTGTAATATTCATTCTAATAACCAACTAGTTAATAGTGAGAATTTGACACTGAAGTGTTACCAATATTTTTATTAACTCACCAAAGTATTTAAAGTATATAAAAAAACATAAAAAGCATTTTAATATTGATGTTGAATCCACTATTGCATTGTAAATCATTTATATACAGTCTTACAGAATTTAATTACATAAGAAGTAACTGTAATTAAATTACAGAAGAGTAAGAGTAATCCCTTACTTTACTTTTTTATAGGAAAAGTAATTAAATTACAGTAGCTAATTACTTAGCAACTAGTTACACCCAACACTGCAATAACACTGCAATAATCCCATTTGAGATAGCTCAAAAGTAATCTAAAAGTAATCCAAATGCAGTCAGAATACATTACCTGAAATAAATAATCTAGATTACATTATTGACTGTGATTTTTAGTATGCAATTTATAATCAGTAACAGATTACAATTTGTAAGTATTCTTCCCAGTACTGATCCTGCCCCTAAATGATCCCATTGGTTGAGCTAGTATTGCATCATGCTGCTTGTGTTTAGCTTGTTGTGGTTCATGCAAACTCATTATTGCGCTTATGTAATATGTAATTTTATTTTAAAATGGTGTGAAGTTGGCATACGAATGGTTTCACAAAAATATTAAGCAGCACAGCTGTTTTATTACATTGGTAATAAAAATAAATGTTTCTTGAGTAGCAAATCAGCATATGAATGATTTCTGAAGGATCATGTGACGCTGAAGAAGACGTAATGATGCTGAAAATTCAGCTTAGCCATTACAGTAGTAAATTACATCTTAAAATAGAAAACCAAATTGCAAAATTTTTCAATTTCCTGTCATCTATTGTGTAGATGAACACTTAATCTTAACCCAAAAATTATCCAGTTATCCAATTGGTTGATGCAATATTCTGTTCAAAGTATTGCTGCTCAAACAAAAACATTTCAATTCTTTCTGATGCCACTGGTTGTGCAGAAATCACAATCACATGCTACACAACTTCCTGTCCATAGGCCATTTGATCCAATATGAATATCTGCCTTCCTGTGCTTGACGCAGTGGCTTATCTCTTATTGTCATTGACCGTCAATGTTTACTCATTAGAGCATTTATACTGCGACTGTCCCACAGAGTATGTGTGGAAAACTGCTTTGTTCTTAAACTCCCGTCTTCAGTAGTGTGAATATGTGTTTGTGTGTGTGTGTGTGTGTATGCTTACCACTCCCTCCATCCCTCCTCCTTCTCCTCTCTGCCGTCAAAATATCCCTCCCAATGCCAGAGTGCCACATGTGGAGCACATTAATGCGCTGTATTTTTAACCCAACAGATTTACATTTCCAGAACTTTCCATTGCCTGTGCTGCCCAGGAATGGAGCCCAAATAGAGAGAGAGAGTGCAGTCTGGGCTGTCCCTTGTGTCTGGGCGTTTGTTTTGATTTTTTTGTCTGTCTTTATTCAGGTCTCTCTCTCTCTTTTTCCATATGGAAAATAGAAGCAGTAGCCCTTGACTGTTGATACCTGAGATTTACAAACAGTCATTTCCTTGATGAGTTTGTTAAAAAAAAAAGACAGGAGGTGCAGACGAGGCCAAGGCCGAATAAATGTAAACATGCTGAGTATTTGGCGATCCGTAACACAAAGCCAAAGGAAATGGCTTCATTGTTGTACCTGTGAAGAAGGGAACTCTGGGAAATGAAGCTGCTGAAATGCATTCAAGTTGCTGAATGATATCAAAACTTTCTCTAATATACTAAGCCGTTATCTTGCTCTCTGTCTATATATCTCTAGATGATGAAAATATAATTTTAGTTTTAAAGGGATGGATGTATGGAGATGGAAAGAAGTTGTTGTGGATTAAATGATGAATGAGCATTTGTTTTAATTACAGCATCGCTAACGTGGTGTCTAACCCACAGACATTTTTGGTTTGTGCACATATGTGCGTGGGTGTTTGTGTAAAGGAGAGATAGAGAAAGAGAGATAGAGAGGGCATGTGTGTGCTTGCCGACAGAAGGGTGTGTGCTCTTGTTTTTGAGAAGGGTTTCCCCGTGTCTGGCATCCGCTGTGGATTCTTGGGCACTCCTCACATGGAAACACCCCTGAGCCAGCCCACCATTGGCATCAACAGTCCTCTCACTCTCGCTCTCCCTCTGTCCAGTTTTCTAAAGACAAATCTTTTCCACTATCATTTTTCATGAGCTCGGTCACATGCTCCTGCTTCATTGCCTTATAACTTATTCCCCTGTATTTGCATTTAACATCATCTATAAAACTTTGGCTTCTTTAAAACTGGGAAACACTCTGTTTTTAAGAAGGGAACGAGGCAGTTCAGCCTGTGTGTTGGTTTTTAGATAGGATCTCTTCACGTGTTCAAGCATATTAGTATCGTAATAGTTCTAGTATCATTATTTTTATAGGTATAGTTACTCATCCTCACGTTGCTCCAAACCTCTATAACTTTTTTTTATTGCATGGAACACAAAAGGTCTCTCACATATAATGCACGTGTATGAGTATCCAAAATAAAACAGAAATCATAGAAATGGTCCAAACATCTTGCACAATTTATTCAGAATCGATTTTGAACAGTTTGAGGGTGAGTAAGAATTACAGAAATTTAATATTTGGGTGAACTGTTCCTTTAGATATAATATTTTAGCAAGATGATCAACATCATTACTGTTAATGAGAAGGTGTTGAAGTGAATCTGAGGTCTGCAGTGCCGCGTAGTCCTTCTCTGCGGGTTCAATCTCGAAGGATTGGGTTGTTTTTGTTATGAGTAAAGAGGGGGCTCCCACAACGTGACTCACACACAGGGAATCCCTCTGTCTCTCTCTCTCCCTCTTTCTGACCATTGCTTCCTCTCAGCTGCAACGTGACTTCATGCACTCTTTTCCCATCTGTACTTGGAGCGTGTCTTAAATGGAAAGTCATAGACAGTTACTAATATGTAAAGGGAGAGGAAAAATACTGAGACTGAGAGACAGCAAGAAGTGTAGAGAAATCGTTTAAAAGTGATTGGTGATTAAAAGTAAAGCTGAATGTTTAAATTGAGTTATTGTAATTATTAATAAAATAGAATAGAATATCAATGTCAGACTTTGAATGTCAGCTTGACAAAGCCGTGTTTGAAAGTTGGAAAGTCTTACAGGTTATTTAGGCCTTATGTCATTTGATTACTGCAGTTTGAAGAGATGCTGTTACTAGATGGCTTTACTGAGTTCTGCGTTGCTGCTATGGATTTGCTGTAACTGTAGGTAGATGGATGAATAGGCAGACAGACAGACAGACAGACAATGGATGAATGGATGGATAGATGGATACTATAGATGACTGGATATATGGATGGATGCAGATGGTCGTTTGGTTGGTTGGATACATGGATACCGTAGATCAGGGTTGTCAAACTCTGGTCCTGGAGGGCTGCAGCCCTGCAGAGTTTAGATGCAACTCTAATTTAAACACACCTGTCCAACTAATTATGTCCTTCAGGTTTAATTGAAAACTGCATAGTATGTGTGTTGGAGCACGGTTGGAACAAAACTCAGGAACTGAGCTTGACACCCCGTCGTAGATGGATGGATGGAAGGATGCTATAAATTAATGGACGAATGCTTTAAATGGATAGATGAATGAATATACACTGTAGATGGCTGGATTAATAGATAATATAGATGAATAATGGATGAATACTATAGATGGTTGGTTGGTTGGATATATGCATACTATAGATGGATGGATGCTGTAAAATGATTGGATTAATATAGATACTATAGATGGATGGATGGATGGATAGATACTATAGCTGGATGAATGGATGGATACTGCAGATGATTGTTTGAATAGATGGATACTATAGATGGATGGATGGATACTATAGATGGATGTATGATACTACTGATGGATGGATGGAAGTATACTATAAATGAATATAAATGAATATTGGATGTTTTAAATGGATAGATGGATGGATGAGTACTATAGATTTTTGGTTGGATGGATAGATACTAAAATGGATGGATGGATACTATATGGATACTATAGATGGATGGATGATACTACTTATAAATGGATAGATGGAAGGAAGGATGATATAAATGAATATTGGATGCTGTAAAGGGATGGATGGGTGGATGGATGGATGGATGGATGAATGGATAATACTACCGATGGATGGAAGGATACTATAAATTAATATTTTTATTTCATCCTGAAGAGTTTATATACAACCCTAATCAAACACACCTGAAGCGGCCAATCAAGCTCCTCAAGACTGCTTGAAAATTGCAGGCAGGTGTGCTGAAGCAGGTTGGAAATAAACTTTCCAGGAGAGTGGGTCCCCAGGAGTGGGGTTGAAGACCTCTGCTATAAATGGTTGGTTTGTTTGATGGATAGATGAATGAATGGATACTATAGATTGAGGTCTGCCAATATAGCCATTTTGGCTTTATTCAGTATAATAGTTTATGTAGGTTTTTTTTCTTTTCTTTCATTTTTACCACAGAATAAGGCAGGACATATATTTTATAGCTTCTGTACTGTAATTAATGCTATATATCATTCCTATACTTTAATTATTACCTAGAAAAGAATTAAACACACATAAACCATATATTGTCACAATCGTTTATTGTCTTCAGGTTTCATCAATGAAGGTTTATGCTTGTTATTCAGCTTAGCTACAGTGATAGTGAGATGTATGTCTTTGTCCATATTAGGGATTTCCTGGCTCATCAAAAGCTATTACTTCTATAATATGAGTCCGTTTTGGACTTTCTGTAGGAGAGTGCCCTAAAAAGTTGGCGGTACACCCATGCTACAGGAAGCCATCGCAGAGGGCTATAGCCGACCCCTGCTATAGATGATTGGATAGATGGTTGGATACTATAGATGGTTGGTTGGTTGGTTGGTTGGTTGGTTGATTGGATGGATGGACGAATGGATGGATACTATAGATGGATGGATGGAAGGATGCTATCAATGAATGCATGTATGCATTCATAAATAGTTGGATGTATAGATACTATAGATGGATGATGGGTGGATGGATGGATACTATAAATGGTTGGTTGGATGATGGATACTATAGATGGTTGGATGGATAAATGCTATGGATAGATAAACAGATACTATAGATCAGGGGTTCTCAACTCTGGCCCACAAGATCCATTTTCCTGCAGACTTTAATTAACTTGTCCAGGTGTGTTTCATTAGGTTTGGAGCTGAACTCTGCAGGAAAATGGATCTCGTGGGCCAGAGTTGAGAACCCCTGCTATAGATGGTTGAATGAATAGATACTATACGTGAATGGATGGATATTACAGGTGGTTGGATAGATGAATAGATTCTATAGATGGTTGGATGGATAATGCTATAGATCAGGGACAGGCAATGTTGGTCATGGAGTGCCGATGTCCTGCAGAGTTTAGCGCCAACCCTGAAAAAAAAAAAACCCTCACCTGCCTGTAGGCCTAGTAATTCTGAAGACCTTGATTATCTTGTTCAGGAGTGTTTGATTAGGGTTGGAGCTAAACTCTGCAGGACAGTGGCACTCCAGGACCTATGTTGCCTATCCCTGCTATAGATGGATACTATAGGAGGTTGGATGGATGGATATTATACATAGAGTCAGGAAATGTTTCCTACACCAGCATCACGTAGTGACCTGGCCACTGTTCTGAAAGAGGAGAATGGCTCAAAATCCCTCTGGCTACTGTGCAGGACTTGTATTTGTCATTCCCAAGATGAAATTATGCTGTATTGGCTGCAAAAGGAGGCCCAACACCATACTAATCGTAGTCTAAAACCAGGTGTTTCAGTTTCATTGTCCAACCCCTGTATGTCTGCACTGATCTGGGCTGTCCATATCAGAGTCATGTATGATTAATATGAGTATGTTACTAATCTGAGTTGTTTGTCTGGTCTAGACAGCACAGCATAGTCAGACATCTCAAAGAAATTTTCATTTTGGCACACGCTGATGACTAAAGATAAGACATCTCCTTTTCTTCCTCTGCAGACGTGGACAGAGAGGAAGAGGGAGAGAGAAGAATGTCTCAACTTTAAAGTTCTTTAAGTTGGCATCCTCCGATGCATATCAGGTTAATATTGTTGGAGAGCTCACAGTGTCAGTGGTGGAGCAGCTTGTTGACTTTGTATGCAAATTTGTAACAACAGAACTTGTTTTTGTTATCTTTATTTGACAACGGCCAGGCCTGTGATCTATGGTGGTTCCTGTTCGAATCGAAAATTTTTCCATTGACTGGAAAAGGTCTATGTGTTTGTGTGTGAATGCTCAGGCCAGATGTGTTACAGTTAATATGTGCGTGTGGGTGTGTTACGGAACAGTGGGGATTCCTAACAGAAGGAAAAATAGAGGGCAAAAAAAAAAGAGCGAAAGAAAGAGGCAGACACAAAGAAACTCCCTCATGAGAGAGGAACGTTTTTACATCTGGACTCACTGGACTTCACTGCCTGCCCAGCTGCAAAACCACTTAAAATTCTTTTTCCCCACTTTCTTTGTGCATTGGTCTGTGAGTGCATATGATAATGCCGTGGCACTGTGCTTTGACCTGGAGCATCTTATTCTTACCCTTTAGATTAAGTTATCCAGGTACAGACCTGTGTGTGTGAGTCAGTCTTCATTAGAACAGTTAGTTGACTTAGATCTGTCTGCAGTCATGGGTGGTTCCAGACAGTGCAGGTGAATATTGGTCTCAACTTTTGTCCATAAATACCTTTTCAACCAATTTCTTTGCACATAATCATATGCTGAACAGGCAGATGGTAGTTTGATTTCACACTTTAGATGCATCAACCACCAATATTGGTTAAGACTCAAGTACCTGGTAACGTCAGACTGCTGCAGAAATGATCAAAACTGCAACAAAACAATTACATATTGCAACAATCATTTAAAATCCACATGCAAAAACTTGTGTCTGTATGCAGCTTTGTCAAATATCTTGTGAGGTGTATGCACCAGTGCTTCAAAATCACAGCAACAGCAGTTCAAGAAGTGTTGTCAATTTGCGAACAAATGACTCTTATGAATTGATTCTTTTTAATGGGACAGTCATAAAAAAAGTCTCAAACTTATTTGTGAATTAACAGTTTGAATTATTCTCACTGCTTCATTTAATTGTTTGGAGCTGCTGCTGAAGCAAAGATCATCATGTGAAAGCAGCCATTTAACATTTACTGGAGTAACAATGTTACTTGCAGAAAAACTGTTGATTTTTAACGAGCAGGTCATTTTTTTTTAAATTGTCCTAAAAGTTGGTTGGAGTCCCCTACAACAGGTTTCAATGCATCTAAGGTCAGAAAACATTGCCATTTTCTCAGAATATACATTTATTTATAGTCATTTGTCAATGATTTCGAAACTGTTTGTTCAAAAGCAGCTTTAAGCGTAATGTCTGTAAACCCCTGCCTTCCATAAGCCTGCTCTGCTCCGATTGGTCAGCTGGCCAAGCCTGTTGTGATTGACACAGAGAGGAGTACTTGAGCAAGGTAGCGAGCGCTACCACCTGTGTAGCCAAGTCAGTGGTTGTTTTTGATGTTCGTGGGTTAAAGCAACCCCAATAACGTCATATTAAGCCTCTGGAATGTGATTTTACCAGGGGAACCCCAACAAAAGCATGTATTTTACACCACAGAATTCGTTTTTTAACGTGGGACCCCTTTTAAAATGCAGTTGGGCTAGTTTTGAGTAGCAATTGGGCAGGTTTTGTTGTGAAAACCTGGCAACCCTCACTTTTACATAAAACAATAATATAGTGCTCCAAACCATTCTTAAAACAATGACATAAAAACATTTTGTTTAACACTTATGCAGGCGAATCATGCCCACAGCTAAAGTTTAGCAGCTAAACTGTAAAGACATAGCAAAAAAATAATGGTGGATGTGTTAGCCGAGTGCTAACATGACTAACTAAAGAAACAACACAGTTTGTAAACCAAAATATGTCTAAGTTATATTCTTTATTAAATGAAGTAATTAGAACAACGACTACATTAATCAACACATTCTTAGGAAGTAGTGGGTTCACAGCGAATTATCAGGACTATTTAATAAGACAGTAATATCTTGGTTTACCTGGAAACCTAAAGCTGCACTAGGTATGTTAGCTCAAAAAATAGATATTTTGAGCACTCCCTTGAAAATGTACACATAACGTATCAGTCGTACTTACAGGTTGTGGTGGGGAGACGCTTGTTAGTCCAAGTAAAGAAAATTAGAAGCCAAAGAAGATAAAAGTCAAGATAAGAGAAGCAGTCCTTGGTAACATGACGAGTACACAACAAAAGGTTCGAATTGTACTGCTGTGGTATCATGGAAAAAAAAAGAATTTTAACCACTGATTCTTCACATCATCATCTTTTGGCAATGAAAACAAAACAAACTTCTTTTTAGAGTGCAGAACACAGCGTCTTCTCGACATTATGTAAAAACTAACTAGCTGAAGTGTTTGTGGGCAGGTCAGACTGTTCGTATTTCGCGGGCAAGCAGGGATTATGCTAATGTGTTACCTAGTGACGTATATCGGTAACAGGCAGAAGATTAAAAAATATGACGACTCGTTTAGGCGATTCTGAGTCGACTATTTCTTTTGAGAGGCAATATCTTTATGTATAATGCACTTTTTGCTTATTAACTTTGCAGACTGTTTACATTGAAAGATAGCTATGTTACAAACTGTTAAAAATATATTTTTCAAAAACCCATATGACCTGCTCATTAAATAATCGTTTTATTAGTTTTTTGTTATTGTTATTATCTCTTTTGTTTTTTGTCTTTTTTTGTGTTATTTTTTCTTTATCATCCACCTGTCAGAAATCGAAAGGGGTTATTCAAATCCCTAACCTTCCCTATTAGCAATAGTAATAGGGCCTTAACAAGCACCGCTAATAATGTTGTAAGTTGCGAGTCGTTTCTATGGGTCTTCTGTTTGAGATGAGTTTGTTGTAGAAAAGCTCGGTGAATGAAAATCTCATGCGGGAGTCCGCCTTTCACACTTCAGAACAATAACCTCCGTGTGAAGGAGCCCTGAGGTTTGGCTTGTCCTCAACAACCCTCGGCAACAATGGCGCACTCTCACAAACAAACCAATCGCGGCCACAAGCCTCAGGGAATCCCTGCATTGTCTCCTCATTAAGGAGCAACAAAAAATAATATTAGACATTCATAAACAGACCATCCACAACAATGGGCTGGCAGAATTTGGCGCCTTTTATTGTTTTTCATTTAAAGGCAATGAAAATGGCTATTTTTCAAGCACATTGTAGCGTTTTAACGTGGCATGGAAGAGCAGCGCTCCTCGCCTGAAGACTGCACAGCTGCTGTTCATTAGCACGTTCTGGAAAACTGGCTCGCTTGAGCATCTGCAATTAGGGTCATCCCAGCCTGAGCTCCCCTTTCTCTCTCGTGCCATACGCTGATCCCTTTTGCCCAAAGGAGGAGGGGGAGTCGCTCTCTGCTGTAGCTCAGGGAGGACAAGGGAGTCTATTCACAACGCTGTGGCGAGCAGGTCTGCGTTGCAGCATCTGTGTGTGTTTACTGTACAACAGTCTGAGGGAGGCTTTTGGACGCGCACTACCACCACCAGCACCACCCAGCTCCCTGACTGCATACTACCCCGACCGCCCGGGGCACTAAGATTTCTTTCTTTGTGGCCCACTTTAATCAACAACACAACAGGGCTTTTGATTCTGAACTGGGCTTAGGAGGAGTTTGGCAAGTACAAGCTGATCCAGAAACAGTTTTTGGCTTTTGAAGTTTTTGAGCGGTATTTGCTGAGACAAGTACCACTAGCTATCAGTAATACTTAGTATCTAGTACTTAAAAGGATAGTTCTGCCAAAAGTGAAAATTTAATTACTCAACCTCATATTGTTCCAAACCTGTAAGACCTTTGTTCATCTTCGGGACTCAAATTAAGATATTTTTGATGAAATCTGAGAGCTTTCTAAACCCAGCAATACCACGTTCAAGGCCCAGAAGGAAGAAATTGTTGAATATAAAAGTATTCTCGTAGCTTTATAACATTGTGGTTGACATTTTATCAATGTCCTTACTACCTTTCTGGACCTTGAAAATGTCTGTTGTGTTGCTGTCTATGCAGGGTCAGAAAGCTCAGATTTCATCAAAAAATCTTAATTTGTGTTCTGAAGATGAATGAAAGTCTTACTGTTGTGGAACGACATGAGGGTGAGTAATGAATGACAGAATTTTTCATTTTGGTTGAACTATCTCTTTAAAGGTATAGTTCACTCAAAACACACCCTTTGCACACTATCATGCCATTCCAAACCTGTATGACTTTCTTTCTTCGGTAGAACACAAAAGATGCTATTTTTAAAAAATTTTGTTGTTTTTTTATACGGTGAAAGTCAACAGGGTCCAATGTTGTTTTGTTCATCATAACATTGACACATTCTTCAAAATATAAGTCATACAGTTTTGGAATGACATGGGGGTGAGTAAATGATGACATTGTTTAAATTTTTTTGTGAAATGTGCCTTATAAATAAGGCATAAAAAAATTCTATCATCATTTACTCACACTCAAGTTGTTCCAAACATGTACTAGTGTCTTTCATCTGAGCATTTGATGTTTTGGTAATGCAGTTACATAATGAGATTACTTTTTTCAAGTAACTAGCAAAGTAATGCATTACTTTTTAATTTAAGTTACTTTTTCAAATAAGTAATGCCAGTTACTGTTTCCCCTATTTTTGACCAAACATGATGTTACTGTAGTTCTAGACTAAATGTGAACATGCTTTAATTAATCTCACTCGCATATAAACATTCAGTATTCCTCTAAATGAATGAAAACAGAAAAATGCTAACTCAGAATATGACACAAACCTGCACTAATTAAATTATTACATAGCACAAATATCCTTTATGTATTTAATCCCATTTTATTAAACAATGTCTTTGCTGCTGACCTTTGATGATTCAGTTCAACCATACTAAGCAAAAATGACACAAACTAACATTTGTGCTTCATAGTTTTTCTATTCCTGAAGAGTGTTCTCATGCATTCTACTGTACAGACATGAATTTTATTTTTCCTTCAGCCTGAGGCTTATTCGTTTCACTTTTATTCACGTTTCACAAGCAAGCCCTTCCCAGATTTAAAAAGTAACACGAAAGTAACACATAAGTAAAGTAACGCATTACATTCTGTAAAAAGTAACTAACATAATTAGTTACTGTTTTGGGGGAGTAACACAATATTGTAATGCATTACTAATGCATAACTTTCCCCAACACTAGTAACCATTGACTTCCATAGTATTTTTTTTTTCTGTATAATGAAAGTTAATGGCTACTGGCAGCTGTTTGATTACCAACATTCTTTAAAATACCATGTTTAACTAAAGAAATACACTCATAGAAGTTTGAAACAACGTGAGAGTGAGTAAATGATGACAGATGTTTAATTTTTAATATGTAAATCATTGTGGAACTGGCAGCTTTCTAAGCAATCAGAGATATTTCTCAAAAATGTGTGATTTAAACCCATATTTAGAAACTGGAATATCATAGAGACCACATACCATAAGCAACCACCCTAGCAATGACATAGAAATGGCTGAAAACCATTCTGAATGTCTTCACAATTACATAGCAACACCCTGGTAAGCAGCCGTCAGCTACAGTTTTTCTATACATGTAACCACATGTAAAACCTAGTTAGAGTTTGGTATTTGAACTATGTCAGTTTGACCTTAGTTTTGAAGAAAAATAACTCAGGATATTTATTGGTAATGGACTTGTTTGCTTCTCCCTGAGCAAGTATTCTGATATGACGTGGTTAGTGGCTGAGTCTTAGGCAAGAGGATTTTCTGAGCACCTTGTCAAGATGAAGTACAGCGTGTCCTCATCAGTTCTCCGGCGCAGAGTGCGGGCAGGTATTCCACTCACATGGCTCGGTCGGAGTAGAAAAGAGGGCTCTTATGACCGCAGGCTACACAGTCCTGCACTAGCACTTAAGGACGCCCCACTGGAGGGAAGACTCAGAGAAAAGGTTTAACATTTGCAGAGATGAGGAGAGCGAGAGAAATGCTGGGCAACAGAGTGACTGAAGACTGTGAAAGAGAATGTTATTTACAGAGAATTAGAGCTGCAGTGACTAATCAATAATAATGGATTCGTTATTAAGTAAAACTGAGCTTGTTGCAGTGCATTCTGGGATTTTTTTTTCTGAGAAGGACAGGTCATGCTGCCTTATTATTTGGATTGGATTTGAAATTACACATCTTTCCAAACAATGTGCAAATTGATGTTTATATAATTACGAATTCGAGGAGCAGTTCTTTCTGGCCCTCGAATCTGATTGGCTGAGTGTGATATTCTAGTGATATCAGTATGCCAACCATTTCACAATTTCGCAGTATTTCTCACAGTGTGTGTCATGGCGGACACCCAATTTTGCTATAATTTTGTAAATAATACTGATTTTGTCACGGAATGTAGTTTTAAGATTTTTAGGGGAGAATATATGTGTTTAGACTTCAAATATGCAGTTTGTTAATAAAAAGAATGTCTATTTGAAAAAACTTGCTTCAATGTTCAGGCGTTCAGCTCTCATTAACCTGCCGAGAGAAGCCTTACCTCGGCCAGATCCTCTGGAATTTGCTGCTGGCTCTGATGTCTCTATAGTGGTTAAACATGAGATATAATTCGTTTTGTTTAAAACTTATGGGCAGTCTGTTATTTGATATAAAAATCTATAACATTACATCCGTCTGTCGCTTTTTGATCAATTTGATGCACCCTTGCTGAATAAAAGGTATTCATTTTTTTCCAAAAAAGCTTTTGAATGGTGATAAATACGTCAAAATAAGGATATATTTGGCTGCTGACTGATCTGAAAAAGAGCAGGAACAAAAGAGAGAGCAGGAGACAGTGGGAATGGAGGTTCCCTCTAGCATCACATTACCTTCCAGCAGTAATGACAGACCGTTCCACCACATCACAGACCGCAGCGCGACTAGCCAGGGATGCCCTCACTGTCTGCCCATGAAAACTAGACCCCACCGTCTAAGCTTTCTTTTAAAACGCAATCAAAATAGTCTCAGCATTCCATCTTTAAAGTCTGAATAATACGTCTGGAATAGTTTGAGAACCTCTAATGGAAAATGACCGCCGTTGCCAGATTCATCGCAATCAGACGTTGCTCCAGTATTGTTAGCACGCCTCTAAATCTGATGCCGTTCTGATCTATTCGCCGCATAAGCTGCTGTTGAGTAACTTCATAAGAACCTGACAAGTCATTTGTCTTGAAATTTGACCGGCAATTTGTCTGACTCGAAGCTTGGGACCTCATATAAATATTTCAAAGAGGTGAGAACAATACATTTGATCTTTCTCCGTGGTATAAATAAAGCACTCAATGTCTAGGAATACGGTCTTCAGGGTCTACTGGAGCATATTTGTCATCGAAAATGATCATGGAAAACCAATACAGTCTTTTCCACCGAATTCTGTTTAAACCCAGGAGCATCATCAATGTGAAATGTATGATAGCGATATGCAATTATGTAAAATTATGACAGCGGACGAGCCAATGGAAAGTTTAAAAAGATGCGTCGTCTATTGTTTGGAATAAAATTAGAAGAATTTCCTTTCTTCTGCTTGCCTGCTTGCTTTTCTTCAATTCCGTCTTAGACACAATGATGCTTTATATTTTCGTGTGTGTGTCTGTGGTTTGCCCTAGCGGGTCGCTGCTGTGACCAAACTACCCTGCGGTTTTCTCCTGCTTTTACGGCCTAAGTAAAAACGTCTTTTCAGTGATGTCTTAACTAAAAATAGCAAACGAAACCTTAATATGTCTTTTGTTCCTCAGCGTTTGTGTGGGAAAGCCTGTTTGCGCAGAGAAACCGGAGGCTGAAAATAGTTAAATAAAACTTTTTATAATAGGGAGAAAATAAGCCAGAGATTGGCGATCGAGAGAAAGGACAGATGAGAGTCTGTGACGCGTAAGCGCGCCGCACGCTCTTTAGCCAAACAGCCGCTGCTCATTATCTGAAGCAGAGTTTACCAAGCCTTTTATTGGACCCTTCAGACACTATTTGTCATGAGTTGCGAGATTCCACAAGGGGCTGATGTAAGCGACTGGTCCCCCCATAGCAAAAGCACGTCACACGCACACACACTTCTTGGCTCTGGTAAGATCATTAGGATTGCATCAGCCCCCCATCTGCCCAAGCGGGTCAGAGGCAGACAGGACATGATGTAATCGCGAGGCTGACTGCAGTATAGCGATAGCTCTAGAAAGACTTTAGGGATCTCTGCCTTTTTAAAGTTATACTGAGGTTGTCTGCGGCAGTGGGTCTCTACTGGTTTTGCTTCAGGACCCAGATTTTACATTGGATTATAAGTGGTGACTCAACACAGTAGAAAAAAAAAATAGATAAATAAATAGGTTTATAAAGTTTTAAAGGGATGAAAACGAAATAAAAATTAAAATGTGTTTTGTTGTTTTCAGAGATACACTGCCACGCAAAAGTTTGGGATCAGTAAGACGTTTTTTAAAATAAGTCTCTTACGCTCATCAAGACTGCATTTATTTGATCAAAAATACAGTAAAAAACTGTTATATTTAATGGTTTCTATTTTAATATACATACAACAAAAAACTTTAGTCAGCCATTACTCCTTCAGAAATCATTCTAATATGCTGATTTATTATTAGAATTATCTATGTTGGCGACAGTTTTGCTACCAAATATTTTTTTGGAACCTTTTTCAGGATTCTTTGATAAATAAAAAGTTAAAAAGAACAGCATTTATTCAAAATATAAATATTTTTTAAAAAGTCTTTGCTATCACTTTTTATCAATTTAACACATCTTTGCTGAATAAAAGTAATTTTTTTTTTTTCAAAAAAAGAAAGAATAAAAATGTACTGACCCCAAACTTTTGAACAGTAGTGTAGATTGTTAGAAAATATTTATATTTTAAATAAATGCTGTTCTTTTTATTCATCAAAGAATCCTGAAAAAAAGTATCACAGGTTCCAAAAAAATATTAAGCAGCACTGATAATAAATCAGCGTATTAGAAGGATTAATGAAGGATCATGTGACGCTGAATACTGGAGTAATGATGCTGAAAAAATTTGATTTAATCTCAGAAATAAATTACATTTATGTATATTAAAATAGAAGAATGTTATTTTACATCGTAATTTTATTTCACATTATACTTTGAATATACTTCACATTATAAACTCAACCTTTGAGAATAAGAAACTTCTTTAAAATACATTAAAAATCCCAAACTTTTGAATTTCCATCATTGTATGATCAAATAAAACAACAATTTCTGTTAAATTCAGAATTGAAGCTGTGGTGTTTTCCTTTGCATATGTGAGGTGAATGTTAATGATATGCTATAAATGTGTGCTCTTTTTATTTATTATTTGCAGATGGCCATCACGTATGGGAAATGGAAGCCAAAGTCAACAGAGAATCATCCAAATCTGTAAGTCTGCCATTATTCACCATTTGTACGAGTAGAAAGTAAGCAAGATGAAATCCTAAGAATTCTACAAACTAAATAATACAGATATGTGCGTAAATATACAACAAAAAGAGTTCAAAAGTACGATTTTTTGTTGTGTTGTTGTGTTTGAGGCAAACAGGTTGTTTTTTTGCATCTAAAGCGGATATAATGTACGTGTTGAGCCCTACTCTCTGCTCTCCGGAGGAAACACACACACACACACATACACACAACACTCGCACACGCAAGCCTGCTCCTTGTTTTCTCTATGGAAGATTCTTTCTGTGAGAGCTCAGGGACCACAGTTTAGACTCTGGGATTAGACAGTGTTTGTGTGTGAAACACTGCACCTGCTCCCCACACCACACACACTTCTTAGGTAGCACATGTCTGTCTGTAGAACTCAGACTGTTGGAAGAGACCCATTCTAAAGGTCTTAACCATCAGTATCGTCCACCTAAGAAACATTTTGTTTAAATAAAGTTCCGGAATGTGATCGAATGTTTTCACAAAGCAAAAGCCCCAACTATTTGCCGTTGTATTTGTAGTTTCTCGTAAAGAGAATGTATAATTGCGTAGTGACTCTTTAATTGCTTCTCGGCAGAACTTTCAAATGCGAGTTTGGGTCCTGTTATCAAAAAATGAGCTAGCCGAAATTCCTTCAAATTTACGGCAAATTTTTATTAGCTTCTGTCTGAGCTCATGTGTTCATGATAAAATGAAGAGAGCTCTATAGCTGTCATATATTTTTTTAGGATGAATTAATGTTTGTTTCTTCCCTTCGTGAGCCAAAAGCTCCCTGAAAGCTAGCCTTTGTCTGGTGTCTCTTGGTTCATAACTTTATGAGAGCCTCCACGCCTGGTTTCAATGCTCAGCGAGTGAATGGGGACCATCTGTTTGAATGGAGCATTAATGTGTTAGACAATTTTTTACAAGGACGCCTTTGATTTCTGCCCCTCCCTGCCCTGCTGTGTGTGTGTATATGTATATTTATTTAATGTGAACCATTTTCTCACACAGTCTAAACCACATGGCTCTTTTAGTTTGGTAAGCTGGCTTGAAGTGTTGGAAGGGATATGTTTGTCTTTTCACAATCGGCACATTCATCTGCAAATCCAGAAGATAAAGCAAGCATGATCTTTATTAAAGTCACATTGCTTTTTTTCTTTTTATAGAAACACCAACATTTGAAATTTGTTATAGATTGTGATGTTTGTATGCAGATGAAGAGCTTGACTATTCGGTCGGTTGCGATTAGGTGCAAGCTCCAGGAAAAGTCATAATGGGAGAGTAAGGCCTTAAGTTGTCCATGACAATTTTAAAATTACTTTTCATTTGTTTCCGATCTCTTAAAAAACGCTGTGTATTCAGTGTGATCAAACATACAGTAAATATACTGTGAAATATAATTATTGCAATTTGAAATAACAGTTTTCTGTTTTATTATATTTTACAATGTAACTTATTCCTGTGATGGCAAAGCTCACTTTTCAGCATCATTACTCTAATCTTTAGAGTCACATGACCCTTTAGAAATCATTCTAATATGCCGATTCGCTCAATGAACATTTCTTATTACCACCAATGTTGAAAACAGCTGTGCTGCATAATATTTTTTGGGAAACAGTGATATTTTATTCAGGATTCTTTAATGAATAGAAAGTTCAAAAGAACTTTGAAATGTTATTAACTGTCACTTTTGATAGATTTAATGCATCCTTTGTGAAAAAAGGTGTGAATAAAAACTTAATCACCCCTCAAGTTTTAAATGGTAGAATACATGTGCATTAACTGAACCAGCCTAAAATAGTTTTAGCATGATTTATCTTACCATTTTGAGATTATATTACTATTTTGTAACAATGTCATCTTTGTCAGTTTGGGAGATTTCAGTCTTTCTCAAGTGAAGTAGATAAAAACTGCAGGCCTTTTACCTACAAAATAGCTTCTTTTGGGCGTAACCAAGATGAAGCCGCCAAATGACCTGAATTGCCTTAATTTCATTGAATATGCTGTTTCACTTAGAATTACGTCACATTAGAAAAGTTAAATGAGTTGTGAAATACAGTTCATGTTGGATTTAAAGGTACATGGGTGTATTGTTGCCATTTTAACACATTTAAGTACTTTTTACCGAAGTAAATCTGCATTTTGTTGGAGTTTGCCGTGGGCCAAGGGACCCGAGCACAGCTGCGGATCAGACTAATGGATGAAATTCTCTCTAACACATTGTGCTTGGTCTGGCTCTGCTCTGCGGCTAAGGCGATGTGCTAATATAAATAGTCGGGAAGCTCACCTGCACATGCTTCAAAAACCTGCACAGAAGACTGATGACTTCCTCTCTGGCTACTGTACAGCACCTCCATCAATCTCCTCTCAGCCACACAGGGTTCATCTCAGGGTGGAGGAGAAGAGGTTGGGGGGAGATAGACAGTTTGACACTCCCAGCACCTTTCTCATACTGTAGCTATAATCGCAGACGGCTCAGCGGTCAAAAGTTCAGTGGTGTCTGGAGACAGAGAGGGGAGAAGCGCTGGGGAAATAAACTGTCTGGACGGAGTCCCCGGACACTCTCTCATTCAGGGTGAGAAACGCAAAAATAACACTGTCTGCTGCATGCAGTTTGGTTTGTCTGAACCTCATCTGCCCCGAACTGTTGGATGGAGCACTTGGTGTGAGGTTGAATAACGGAGATGGTGTTGTTAAGGTTTTTGGTGTCTAAAAACAGTTTTCATTAAAATTGTGTTAAAATACTTTCTGTTTTCCATGCTTAATCTTCAGTACTACTAGAAGTAACCATCATGGTGGCTTTGTGGTGTTATAAAAACATTGTTCTGGTTGTTTGAGCATCCTAACTGGCCTACCACAGCAACATTGTTCATTTATTTGGCCAGAGGAGAGCTGGTTCCCCAATGAAGTCCCCCCCCCATTTCTGTCACCCTATGGAGCTTGGGTTCCTTGCCACTGACGTGCTTAGTTGGGGTTTAAAAGACATTTAATCTTTTGTCATTTTATCAACAATAACACTACCAGGTGAGAACTTGAACTGAATTTAGATGAATAATGCCACTATATTGTCTACGAATGAAATTTCTTCATAAAAGACTAATTTTGCTACGTTGAAACTGAGTTGAATTATTGCACTGATGTTTTTAGTTGAGCTGCGTATCGCTGAATTGAACTGGTTTCATAACTGATCAACTTTACACAGTTATTGAACTAAACTGAATCAACATTGAACTGGAAATTACACTATTGTCTTCGATAGAGCTACTTTATAACTGAATTGAATCAACATTGAACTCACTCGAGCTGAATAACAACACTACTGTCTTTAGTTGAGCTGAACTTGTTGAGCTGATTGAACTAGTTTCATAATTGATAAACTTGACAGTTGTTGAACTGAACTGAATCAACACTGAACTAAAAATGACACCCGTCTTCACTAGAGCTACTCTGTAGTTGAATCGAATTTGTTTCTAATTGACAAATTTGACAAAATCGACACTACTGTCTTCCGTTGAGCTGAACTGAACATGTTTAGCTGAATTGAACTTGTTTTGTAATTGGTCAACTTTAAACAGTTATTGAACTGAACTGAATCAACTCTGAACTGAAAATGACACTTGTCTTTGATAGAGCTACTTTTTAGCTGAATTGAATTTTTTTTTATAATTGACAAATTTTACAACATCAACACTGTTGTTGAACTGAATTGAATCAACATTGAAATTTAGTTGAATTATGACACTACTGTCTTCAGTTGAGCTGCTTACTTTGAATTGAATTGATAAACTTTAGTTATTGAACTGAACTGAATTAACACTGAACTGAAAATGACACTATTGTTTTTAGTAGGGCTACTTTGTAGTTGAATCAAAGTTGTTCAAATTTTGCAACATTGAAACTTATTGAACTGAGTTGAATCAACTTTGAACTGACTTGAGTTGAATTATGACACTGCTGTTCTCAGTTGAGCTGCTTATCGCTGAATTGAACTTGTTTCATAATTGATGAACTTTACACAGTTATTGAACTGAACTGAATCAACACTAATCTTAAAATCACACTATTGTCTTAGAGCTACTTTATAGCTGAATCAAATTTGTTCATAATTGACAAATTTACAACATTGACACTGTTATTGAACTGAATTGAATCAACTTTGAACTCACTCTAGCTGAATAATGACACTACTGTCTTCAGTTGAGCTGAATTGAACTTGTTTCATAATTAATTTACTTTACACAGTTATTGAACTGAAATGAATCAACGCCAAACTAAAAATGAGACTACTGTCTTCAGTAGGGCTGCTTTATAGTTGATTCAAATCTGTTCATATTTGACAAATTTTGCAACTTTGAAACTGTTATTGAACTGAAGTTAAAAAAACTGACTTGAGTAAAATTATAACACTACAGTCTTCAGTTAATCTGCTTTTTGCTGAATTGAACTTGTTTTTATAATTGACAAATTTTAAATAGTTATTAATCTGAACTGTTGAGCTAAACTTAACTTGTTTCATACTTGATGAACTTTATACACAGTTACTGAACTGAACTGAACTGAATCAATATCGAACTGACTAGAGCTAAATAATGACACTATTGTTTGTTAGAACTATATAAATAAAAGTAAAGGTGTACTGACTTGACATTGGCTTAACCTTTTCAATATCAGTTCATATTTTGAATTTCAGGTGGCTTTGCTTGTGAACATCCCGCCATACCGGAACCAAAGAATATCCAATCCAGTTCAAGTGAATTTCTATGTGTGCAATGGCAAGCGGAAGAGAAGCCAGTACCAGCGTTTCACATACCTGCCCACAAACGGTAAAAATCACCTCCCTTTACTTTAATTCACACACCCTCCTTTATTTCCAATCTGTGACTGAATTAATTCAGAAGAAATTCTGAAGCCTTTTTAGTGGATGGAATTGTGGCTAGTTTTTTTTTTTCTTTGTTAAAATCATTTCCATAAAATTTGTTCTTTTCCATACCTGCTCCGGGAGCAGTGGAAGGGCAGTGACAGGGTGGGGTCCAGTATGTGAATGCTATTATTCAAATCCAGACTGGTTGCCAGGTGAAATTAAAAAAAAATGACTTGACATCTGAAAAGTCCTAACCACCGCTAATTCCCTCAGGCCCAGTGTGCGTAACCAGTGGGTGGTTCAAAGGCTTGAGTCAGACCCAGCTTGTCCCAACCCTGTCTCCTGAAGTGTGGGCACTGCAACTGTAGGCCGTCCCACTCACACTGCAGTAGTGTCTTTTTTTAGACTGGACGCTTTAAAGATGATGCAGTGTATCTGTCCAGCATATTTTATGAATAATTGTCTTTTAGGGCAAAGGTCTTTAGGCTAAACCAAAGGATCCTTAAAATAATCACTATTTTTTATTGCAGCTGTTAGTAAATCATACTTTTTAGATTCTTATTGCCATGCAGAGTCATATACATGTACATAAAGTTGTACTTACATTTTAATGTGGGTGGAACAATGTGTGAGACTTGACCACAAAACCAACCATAAGGGTAATTTTTTTGAAATTGAGATTAATACATCATCTGAAAGCTATATAAATTTCCATTGATGTAAAATTAATTAAGATAGGACAATTTTAGTCAGAGATACATTTGAAGATCTGGAATCTGAGAGTGCAAAAAAATCTAAATATTGAGAAAATTGCCTTTAAAGTTGTCCAAATTAAGTCCTTAGCAATGCATATTACTAATCAAAAATTAGGTTTTGATATATTTAGTGTCTTTATGGAACATGATCTTTACTTAATATCCTAATGATTTTTGGCATAAAAGAAAAATCAATAAATGCACCTTGAAGTGCATCTTTTTATACTGTTATAATTAGCAGATCCATTGCAGACTCCTGTTTTTAATATTTTACATGACCTTTTATTTTAATGTATATAAGTCTTAAATTACAAGTTAAGATAACACTGTTTATTATAAATCATGATAAGGTCTGTTTATTTGATTTCATATGAACACAGAATGACAAATGGCTCCTGATGAGTATAATGAGTCTATAAGCTTCTGTGGTAGGTGTTAAAAATCTGAATCATCTGGCTTTTGAGGTTAAACATGAGGCGGAGTGACAGATATCTGCCTGCCTCTGTAGTCATGTGCTAGAAGCCTCATTTCCCCTTTCTAGGCTTAAAATAGGTGTCTAGGCTCTATTTTAAACTTGTGGTTGGTCTGGGCGGCACAGAGAGTTCCCCTTTTTCTCTGTATTGTTGACAGAATGCAAAATAAAACTTTAGGGCTTCTGTGGAGGCATGTTGGTGTGAGGGATGTCTCATCGCTGAAGAAAAATAAACTGCTGCTGACAGTCTGTTGAGAAATGCAGCCAGAAGTTAAAAGGTGAAAAATGTAACGTCATGAGGATGAAGAGTTTGTCAACAACAGATGAATTCTCCCCAGTAGCTCAACATCTGTTCTCCAGAATCACGTACATCAAGAAACAACAGTGAGGTCGTTTTTAGTTGTAGACAAGCAGTCATGTCATTATCAGTCTTTCTAATGCTTTCCAAAATTGGATGTTAGACTATTTGAAATAGCTTAAAAACCGTTTTTGTTTCTGCAGTTTTATTTGTAATGTATGTGTGTTTTTATATATATATATATATATATATATATATATATATATATATATCTTATTCTAGAGCATCTGATTGGACAAAAATTGGTTGTCAATATTTTGCGGTTTAATCAAATCTAATAAACCAATAACATATTCATCTTTTAAAAGTTACTTTTGTATATGCTAGAATATTTCCTGTATATGACCTCAAAAGCATGAACTAAAAGCCACAGGCTTTTCTTTTCTTTTTTGTTCATGTCACAAAGTCTCTTTTGCTACTGTATATGTCAAAAACGGGCAGCCTTACGGTTTGAACTCCATGCACTCAATATGTACGATCTGCTGATCTGTTTCTAATCTAGTTTCAATCCAGTTCTTAGCCCAGTTGCAATTTGGCTCGATTAAACATGAGATCCCATCTTAATATGACGCTCTCAATCTTCTACTGAGAAAGAAATGCTGATTTTTTTTTTTTCTTGATGAGGAGGGTTTTTTGGGGGTAGAGCTATGGATGTGAAGCTACTGTAGCAGTAAAATATTTCATAATGCACACTTATACGGTATTAGCACTGGGGGCAGATCCAAAAAAAATAGCCCTTTTATTTTCGAAAGCAGCTGGAAGGCTCTTGTGGTGATGATTCATCCCTTTTTTCCCTCTTTCTTTAAATATTTTCAGTTGGGCGGGAGCGCGTAGCCTCAGACACATAGTCTCATTGATGAGAATGTTTGTTTCGCTGTGGGTATCCTAGCCACAAACCCACTCACTCAAGCTAGCTCGCATAAAGTCACATGAACCCGGAACGTGTGTTTATTCGTTTTTCTCCTTTCTCCCGTTTTCTTCATCTGATCTTTCTCTTTGCTCTCTTATTTCCCCTTCGCCTCCCCAGTTCCAACCATAAAAACAGAGCCGCATGACGACTACGACCTCCCCCAGGTATGTGCACCGCTCCATCCCGCCGGGTTGGCGCTGCATCCGAAGCCCTACTACAGCCCCCCGGCGATGGCTCCTATGATGCCCTCAGAACTAAGGCCTTGTGTCACGGGCTCCTTCGCATCGAGCCCTCAGAGACTGGTGGCAAAGCCCACATCCCTGTCATGCTCGTCCTCCCCCAGCACCAGCCCCAAACTACAGGATCTTTCCCCGCCTCACCTCTCCACTAAGTGCCTATCAGCGGGTTCGAACCTGGGCCCCCAGTCTCCTACAGTCCCACACGTCTCTACCATCCAGCCCACGCCCGGACGCTACCCGCAGCCCATCCTCTACCAGACAGGAAGCGCCGCATCCTCTCCAGGGTCCCATCCTTCCACCCCGAACTCTGCACCAGAACTCCCCTTCACTCCCAGCCACAGTCTGACCCAGTCGCAGGCCACCAGCGAGGCCTCTGCGTTAGCAGCTCAGATAACCAAAGGACCGGTGAGGAGTGGGTCCTCCCCCCTCCTACAGGAGGAGGGAGACTCCCCCGCCATGCTGGCTGTCAGCATCAAGCAGGAACCACAGGAACTGGATCAAATGTACCTAGATGATGGTAAGTGACAGCGCAATATTCCAGCGAAATTTAGTGACCGTGTGCATCGTAGTCTGGTGATGTAATGCCCAACAGATGTTTCTAATTGCTTGATGTTTTTGCCTGAGTGCTCCCTCACAAAATTAAGATCCAACGCAGCGCTAACCGTACCGCCACAACGACAGCGGCCCTGTTCCATGATGTTTAATATATCGAGAACGCTAAAGTTAAATTAACTGGAAACTTAATGAATGACTTCATCGCTTTCCCTTCAACTTTTGTGTTAAATTTTAAGCATCTGTGGAAGAAATGTTCAACAGATGGAAGAATTTTCATATTAGATCTGTCTATTAAATCATAAAAGCTAATAGATAATAGTTTTCTGGTTGTAGCCAGAGTAAATGGCAAAAAGTCCACATCGTAGCTTACTCTGGCCCACAACTGTTTGATTGACATATAAAGCGACCAATTACAGTTTTCATATGGGGCAAATTATCCACATCAGACAAAATTCAAACAAAGCGTCAAACAAATATAGAGAACAAATACACTACCGTTTAAAAGTTTGATGGTGGTAAGGTTTTCAGATGTTTTTGAAAGAAGTCTTTTATTCTCACCTAGACTGTATGCATTCAATCAAAAGCACAGTACAACAGTGAAATTCTGAAATATTATTACAATTCAAATAACTTTTTTAATATCTAAAATGTATACATACAAGTTATTTTATCAGATTTTTTATCTCTATAGCCATGACTTTGCAAAGATTTTTACATTTAAATTCTACTTTGAGAACCTTGAACCACTATTTTTGTATTCAGTTGAATATTCCTTAAAGTCCCCATGAAATCAAACTGGACGTTTTTTGGCTTTTAGTATAAATATGTTAGCCTTAAGCTTATCTTTAAGCTAGTGTATTCCAAAACAATAACAAAATTCACATTTAGAAGATCAAAGCATTCAAAAATTACGGTCTCTAACTTCCACCAATATGGATCAGCGATTTTGATGACATCACCCTGCACTTCCGCTTCTCATCAAACTTTCTGTCCAATCAAATGCTCTCTAGAATCCAACGCGTCCCGCCCCCATAGTGTAAATAGACGCTGAAGCTGTGGCTGAAATCGGTTATATGTTCACGGAATTTGATTGACATATAAAGTGACCAATTACAGTTTTCATATGGGTCAAATTATCCACATCAGACAAAATTCAAACAAAGCTTCAAACAAATATAGAGAACAAATACACTACCGTTTAAAAGTTTGGGGGCTAAGGTTTTCAAATGTTTTTGAAAAAAGTCTCATATTCTCACCTAGACTGTATGCATTCAATCAAAAGCACAGTACAACAGTGAAATTGT
Source organism: Garra rufa (assembly GCF_049309525.1). Taxonomy (NCBI): domain Eukaryota; kingdom Metazoa; phylum Chordata; class Actinopteri; order Cypriniformes; family Cyprinidae; genus Garra; species Garra rufa. The sequence continues at coordinate 30,646,888 of NC_133377.1, forward strand.
AAAATATTATTACAATTCAAAATAACTTTTTTATATTTAAAATGTATACAGAGTTAAAAAAAATCTTATTTTTATCTTTCTGTATTATTTTATCAGATTTTTTAACTCTATAGCCATGACTTTACAAAGACTTTTTACATTTAAATCCTACTTTGAGTATCTTGGACCACTATTTTTGTGTTCAATTGAATATTCCTTAAAGTCCCCATGAAATCAAACTGCTTTTAGTATGAATACGTTTCTTTAAGCTAGTGTGTTCCAAAACAATAACAAAATTCACATTTAGAAGATCAAAGCATTCAAAACTTAAAGTCTCTAACGCTAATATGGATCAGCGATTTTGATGACATCACCCTGCACTTCCGCTTCTCATCAAACTTTCTGTCCAATCAAATGCTCTCTAAAATCCACGCCCCCTACAGTATAAATAGACGCTGAAGCTGTGGCTGAAATCGGTTATATGTTCTTGGAATTTGTATTTTCTGTACAGTAAATGGCAAGTAGTGCCCGAAATTGTGGACAGGGAATGATTCAGACAGTGTATATATGCAATCCATTGGGGCGAATGAAGTCTGGTTTTGCGTTGTGTCACACGAACCGCCGAAGCATGCACACACCCTGCTCCGGTCCAGAGAGACGATAGCACATAGCGGATCATATGCGCGAGTCGGCACAGACCATAAAATGTATCGGACACATTTGAATGCTATTTTATATATAAATGAAATTGTGGCTGTCATACGGCGTCAAATGTGGATTTACCGAGTTTAACAGGTCTGGCCTAAGCTGTGATATAAGCTAAACACTATTGGCTATTTAAAAAAGGGGTGGGGCTGCTGAGTATGTCCCGCCCTGTCTCCCTGTTTTATTACGTCAACACATAGAATAAGCCTGCGTGTTTCAAAGCACTTCTGTGGACCTTTAAGTGCAGCATTAACTTCAACGTGATACCCAAGTAACACCCTTTGCATACTTATTTACCCTGGCAAATCCAGTAAATATTTTGCCCTTGTAAACACAACTTACTTTTTCCAGGCCTACTGATTAAAAAACCCTGTGTGCCCTGACTCTGGGAAGTTGTGTAATGTCAGCCAATCAGATTAGAGCTTGCCAAACTAAGAAAGTACTGTCCAGTTTTGTATGTAAAATACATCAGGCAGTCTCCGGCTGGTTTGTGGGTGTACTGACACTGAGACTAATGGCTCTCAAGTGTATTCGCAGAGACCCAAACTTTATTGGTAATGAAAAGATCTGCTAAAACATCACATGGTGCTTCAGGCCCAACAGGAGGTCGCTTTTCAGCAGTGTAATTAAGTTTGTATCATGGGAATATACAAATAGTCTCAAGTAGTCTGGACACCATTCAACCCACAGCTTTTCAACACTATAGAACATATGAATGAGCTATCATTATTTCTCAAACCTTTCCTTCAGCCCCATTTGAATATGTAAAACTCTTATATGCTTCTTGAATCATTCTGCTAGTGATCTAAGATCCTTTTCAGGAGTGTAAAAAAGATGTCGGATAGCAGATTACAGATGCCATAGTGGTTTCCTTAAGTTCCAGACGAGGCTTAAGTCTTCATATGTTTGAGCGGTTGAAATATAGTCCATACTGCTCAAACTAAGCGGAAACATGGACAAGTAGTTATGCATGGAGTGAGCGCGGGATTTTTTATGGGTTTGCTTGTCAAAATTATTACCTGTCATTTCTCCCCTGGCAAAATATAACACGTTTTACCAAGCACTAACATGGCTTCCCGTGTCATTATAAGTTCGGATTGCATTTCTTCTAGATTGCAGCTGTAATGGACTCTGTCAGGTGTGGCATTCGCTGAGCTTGTCAACCACTCTCATTAATTTGATTTGAAACAGAGGCACTTTTCTACAAGCACAAAGCGGTCGTCCATCACGCACGGCTGTCTAGCATCGGTGTTCTCTGATGCTTCAGTTGTCTTTTTATCATTTGAAGATGTTCTTATTTATTATTACATACTTGAATAAGCTGTCGGGTGTGATGAAGGTACTTTCAAACTTACTACCAACTGCTTAACCAATGCTTCAGTCTTCATTTACTGCTCACTGTTTCCTCTGATACGCTCCTTCTGTTGTTTTCCTTTGCTTCTTGAGGAGGGGTTACAAACCCTTTTACTCATGGAAACTCTTACAAAAGCTGGCTGTGAGCCTGGCTCCTGGCCTTCACCAGCCGTAAGCTTTGAGGGGCCTCAGTGCAATAAAGCACACTGACTTGGCCGCTGCCGACGCAAGCCTGTGGCTTGAGCGCTGCCAGGAAGCGCGCGATCCAGCTCGGCCCGAGCCAAAGCAGTAGATCCTGCAGTAAAGGAGGGGGTCACTACGGGAACCGTTCCATCCCACGTGACCCGAGAGCTGGGTTCCCCATAAGAAACCACAACAAACTTTCCAATTTATCCTGTGGGGCTGTTAAGAAATGCATGTAGGAGTGGTGAGCAGTTTGAACATTCAGAGCATTGAGCAAGTACAGGACTTGTGAAATATATTTAGGCAACGTGGTGATTTTAGCCAATGCGCTGTTCATTTATGACTATAAATAGTGGAGATGTTCTTTAAAACTGTAAAGCACTATCAACATCTTTATTCAGTTTGTGGAGTCAATGAGGTCCAAAACAGCGTTGGACCCAACTGACTTTGAATGTACGGGCCAAAAAGAAACACTGAGATTTTTTTCTTCATTATGTTCCACAAAAGTGCAGATTTTTTGGGCAAACCAACTATCCCTTTAAAATAATCTCATTTGGTGGGAGCTTACATAAGTGTTTGACTAGACAAGATTGGCTAGACATTGGTAGACACCTCCAAGTCGGTGACTAACAGTATCGTAATTTTGCTAATATTGTAGCAGAGGCCAAAAACATCTTGTGGTCTGGTACTTGGTCAAGCGAACATAGTTTTTGAGGAAGATATACACTTGTGACTCAATTATGTTGCTGGTCATTGCGTAGATGAAAAATCCCAGTGTGATTGTGATCCTGACCCGGGGTCTGTTTTTCTTGTCTTCTGCTGATTAAAACAATTTGGGCTTTTGGGAGTTTTGCCGCTCACGGCCCCCTTAATGAGGCTAGCAGCGCTGGTGGGATAATTGTTTGGTTGTTCCTTGTTCCCCCGTTGCTTCCTGAAGGTAGAGAGCGGGCCAGGTCTCCGGGCTCTATCACACGGATCCAGCTGCCGCTTTTCCTGATCCAGCAGGAAGCAGGTTCTTGGATTACCTCACATCCACACATTCACTTCCCAGTTAGAGTCACAACAGCAATCTCAGATACGAGACCTTTATATCAAAGTTCAAGAGGTGCATTTGTCAAAATAAATGGTATATACACTGCCGCTAAAAAAATTGGGATTATGTTTTTTAAATAATACTTATATGCTCATCAAGGCTGCATTTACTTTAAAATGATGGTGTTCTATATTAATATATTTTAAAATATAATTTATTCCTTTATCAGCCATTACTTCAGTTTTCAGTCTCACATGATTCTTCAAAAATTATTCTAATATGCTAATTATTGTTATTATCAATGTTGGAAACAGTTGTGCTGCTTAATATATATTTCTTTGGAACCTGTAATTCTTTTTTTTAGGATTCTTGACAAATAAAAGTTAAAAAGAACAGCATTTATTCTAACAATGCAAGTCTTTGCTATCACTTTTTTATTAATTTAACACACCCTTGGTGAGTAAAAGTATTAATTTCTTTGAAAAAATAAAGAAATTCAGCTTTGTATCACAGAAATAAATTACATTTTAAAATACATTCACATAGAAAACAGTTATTTTATATTGAAATAATATTTCACAATATTACAGTTTTTTCTGTATTTTTGATCAAATAAATGCAGCCTTGATGAGCACAAGAACCGTCTTTAAAAAGCATTACAAATCTTACTGATCCCAGACTTTTAAGTGGCAGTGTATATACAAAAGAAAAAAGAAATATGTAAAATGTTCAGCTGGTTACTAAAATGCTCATTGGCTGTAATCATAAAGAATTTTGAACTTTTTATTTAAATGTCAAAATCACTGAATGGAATGGAACATGCAATCGACTCCAGATGGCTCATGCCATGCTTTCCTGAAGGCTGGAATACACTTACACGACTTTTAAAATCTGAACAGATTTTAAAAACACTAGGCATCATTCTATCCAAATTTGTAATAGTCACAGAGGGAAAACCATCATACACTAAACAACTGAGGATCATACACTACCAGACTTTAATGCCGTTCCAATCACAACAAACTCACGCAGAAACGTGTGCCTTGTTGCTACGAGGCGCATGACAAATGAAAACAATAAGCGTTTTAAAATCAGCTGAAAATATCAAACGTGTTTGATCTCCTCCAACTGGATGGAACCGTATCTTAAGCTAAAAAAATCTGTGACCATCATACACAACATGGTTTTATATGAAATCATATAACTGTCAACTTAAATCTTCAAACTGGCTCTGATTTTTGGCAACTAGCATCAACTTCTCCAGACTGTAAATCAGGGTAAAATCAGGGCAAAAGTTGTGTAGTGTAGTGGGTCTGAACCCAAGTTATTAATTTGTATTTAAGTGGAAGATTCTGTATATATTTTATCAATTTGTGCTAGTTTTATTTAAGCATTATTTACATACTTAGGATTTGTATTTTTATAAGCTGTTTTTATACTTTCATTTTTAATTTTAATTTTAATATATATATATATATATATATATATATACTGCTGCTCAAAAGTTCGTGATTTTTAATGGTTTTAAAAATGTTTCTTATGCTCATCAAGGCTGCATTTATTTGATCAAAAATACAGAAAATTTAAATTTAAAATAACTGTTTTCTTTGTGAAAATATTTTAAAATTACTTTTTTTCCTGTGATACAAAGCTACATTTTCAGCATCATTACGCCGGTCTTCGGTGTCACGTGATTCTTCAGAAATCATTCTAAAATGCTGATTTATTATTAATGTTGAAAACAGTTGTGCTGCTAAATTTTTTATTTTTTTTTTGGAACCTGTGGTACTTTTTTTTAGGATTCTTTAATGAATAAAAGGTTAAAAAGAACAGCATTTATTTAAAATAGAAAGGTTTTCTAACCATATACACTAATACTGTATACACTGTTCAAATGTTTGGGGTCAGTACATTGTTATTCTTTCTTCTTCTTTTTTAAGAAATCAATACGTTTTTTTACCAAGGATGTGCTAAATTAATAAAAAGGGATAGCATAGATGTACATTGTTAGAAAAGATTTATATTTTGAATAAATAGTGTTCTTTTTAACTTGCTATTCATCAAAAGAATCCTGAAAAAAGGAATCACAGGTTCCAAAAAATATTTTGCAGCACAACTGTTTCCAACATTAATAATTCTAATAATAAATCAGCATATTAGATTGATTTCTGAAGGATCATAATTTATGACAGGACTAATGTGATTTATTTTATGTTTACATTTTACGTTTTTTTATATTACTATTTAGGAATAATTTATTTTTTATTTCAGTTGTAGTTTTAGCTAAGTTTTAGGGTTTTTTATGTCCAGTTACTTTTCATCTACTATTTGTTTTATTTCATATTTATCTGTTTATGCTGGTTTTATTTCAGCATTATTTACAAACTTTTAGAATTTTTATAAGCTTTTATACGTTTTTTTATACTTTCAGTTTTCATTTTATATTAGTTATATTTTTAATTATATTTTTTATAATTGTGTTAGTTTTTTATATTACTATTTAGGATTAATTTATTTTTATTTTAGGTATAGTTTTAGTTAAGTTTTAGGTTATTTCAACCCAACTTTGGGTCAAATATGGACTAACTATACTTTTAGGTTAAATGTAATTGAAAAAAGTAACCCAACAGTTGGGTTAGTCCATATTTGACCCAAAGTTGGGTTGAAACAACCAAGCATTTTTTTTAGAGTGCAGTTACTAATTTCAGTGTTTCAACTTATACTTATGTCAGTTGCAAAACCAGCATCTTTTCATCTAATTGTATTATTTAAGTTGACAAAAATGGTTTTTGTTAGGTTTAGTTTTAGCTTACGATGATAACCCCGGTTCTTACATTCCCTGGCACCACGCTCATTTGTTGGAGATGCAATTTAAAAATAGTCTACAGTTTTCAATGTGCTAAATGGTCTAGCATTTTCAATGTTTTATTGAATTGAATATGGCGTCTAACGTCCAGCGATTTTCTTCCAAGCAGAGGGCTAATAAAAACTTAACTGGCTAATGCATTGATTCATGAACACCATCTCTGTTGCACTCTATAAACTCTGTCCATGCATCATCTTCACTCTGAATCATTTATCACGTGTTGAAATACCTCTTGAGTCATGCTAAGCTTATCGGGTTATGAAGGGTAAGTCTTGACTATTCTTTGCCAACTAAAACAGCACCAGGCTGAAGTCAAATCGCTTGTTAGTTTGATGCGAAGCCTTGAGCAGTGGATCATATTTCAGCTATTATTGTCTATCCAGTCACTTATCACTTGTTGAAGTCCTTTCATTAGACTCCTCATTCGAAATGTGGCAGCAAATTGAGATGTATCCTATGGCAACTGCCAACAGTTTTCTTCTCAAGCCAAAAGCAGCATCGCAGTACATGAGTCACTAAGTGCTATCCTTAGCCAAAACCCCAAACCAAAATTGTTGACCAACAGAGACTTGAAAACAATCAAAGTTTCCTTGGTCTTTTCAAAATGTTAGTGCATGTGTCAACACCTACTGGGGCCGTCTTTATTTACCATAAGCACTCTGAACAAGATGAAACCTCTTCAAATGGAAGTTGTCATCTTGGCTCAAAATAACAGAGTCCCTAGAGTCTCTCCGCTCAACACAAATATCTTGATTGCTTTGGATATGTTCACATTTCTCTTTGTACTTTTTCTTTGTGGCACGCTCTCTTAAGCATGCGTTCACAAGAAATCTGTGTGTCCTGTTATTCACACCAAGGAAGCACACCGTTTAAATGGATTTGGATGATCAGGTCAATGTAAGGTGAAACCTGAAGGGAGCTGTGAACATTGTCAGAGTTATGCTGCTTGCACTGAATCCGGTGAAGTTCAAACACGTTGCGAATGCTGAAAGTGTTAGTAGACGCTTCGTCATCACAGCAAGGGTTTTTGGACCAAGACTCAATAGTCATGGTTAGCTTTCCAGTAATATTACCACAGAAGTGCCTATTATCTTATAGAAACTCCACTGATTTACTTCTCTTCTGTGTTCTGATTGGCTGAATATCATCCCATTGTTTTGTAACCCTTCACTTGGCTGTGTTTGTTCCAGAAAAGACTGTCAGTCTGCATTAGTAGTAAGGATTCACTCATTCAGACAGAATCATTTACTCAACTGAATCTTCCAAAACACTGATTCATTTAGAAATTAACAAACAACTGCTTTCATGAGTGTTCACTCATTTATTTACCTGAAAAAACAACAACAACACTGTTTCATTCAGCACATATACACCGTTTAAAGGTTTGATGTTAGGACTTTTTTAAATATCAATTCTCACTATTAACTAGTTGCATAATAGCATGCATATTGGCTTTTTATTAGTATTTAAGCATGTATTAATGCCTTATACGCTCTTAAAAATAAAGCGATGCCATAGAAGAACCATTTTTGGTTCCACAAAGAACCACTCAGTCAAAGGTTCTTTAAAGTACAATCTCTTTCTCTTTCTTACCTTTATTTACCACAAAGAACCTTTTGTGAAACAGAAAGGTTCTTCAGATGTTAAAGGTTCTTTATGGAACCATTTAGACAAAAAAGGTTCTTCCATGGCATCATGAAGCACCTTTATTTTTAAGAGTGTACTGTATTAGATCCCTAATACACCCCATACCTAAACTTAACAACTACCTTCATATTAATAAGCAGCAAATTAGGAGTTTATTGAAGCAAAAAAATCAGTTAAATGTGAATATGTTCCCTAAAGTGTTATGCTTTTTTTCGCAAAGATGCATTAAATTGATCAACTGACAATAAAAACATTTATATGTGACCCTGGATCACAAAACCAGTCTCAAGTAGCACGGGTATATTTGTAGCAATAGCCAAAAATACATTGTATGGGTTAAAATGATTGATTTTCCATTTATGCCAAAACCATATTAATAGGATAATAAGTAAAGATCATGTTCCATGAAGATATTTTGTAAGTTTTCTACTGTAAATATATGAAAACTTAATTTTTGAGTGGTCATATGCATTGCTAAGAACTTAATTTGGACAAATTTAAAGGCGATGTTCTCAGTATTTAGATTTTTTTCCAGATTTTCAAATAGTTGTATCTCAGCTTTATTGTCCTATCCTAACAAACCATACATCAATTATTTATTCATAAATTCAAATAATGTACCCTTATGACTGGTTTTGTGGTCCAAGGTCACATATTTAAATTCATAGATATTTCTATTTCATATAAATTCATATAAAGCTTTGCCATCACATGCCATACATTTTCACATATAATGAAATAGAAAATAGCTTTTTTTCCTAAATAACTTTTTTGAATGGTGTTCTTTAGCTATAATGTAGTGTTTGGAAATTTTTATTGTGCATTAATATTCAGTATTTATTTTACTTGTAGTGCTTTGGGTTTTACCTTTTTATTCTTAGATCGTTTTCCACTACAAAGTGTCTGTTCCTTCAGCTCATTCAGTAGTCTTTTAGACTCCAAAAGATGCTTTTGCAAACGTCCGGCTCACCGTAAATCATGTGAATAAAATTTTATAGCACGTGTGCAGTCGTGCAGGTATTTCTTCCCAACCTCCTCTGTTTTGACAGTTGGGAACCCAGTGATTCAAGAGACCTGCGTTTTAATGTCCAAACTCCCATGGCAGTTGTGAGTGCTCGCCAAATTTTTCAAGAAGACGTATTGGCGTAATTTACTCCCAACTGTCAAAGGTCCCTAATTGCTTCAGCATGGAGTGGTGTTTGTGTGGCACGTCCATGTGTGAGTTTCTCCCCATAATTCAGCCAATCTTATTGATTCATTTCCTGTTCACATATTAGTGCTACTCAATCAGAACGCTACTGGCAGTAGCGTATCATATGGGCTTATGCCCAAGTGAATATGAAATCTTAAGGGATTTTAATGTTTATAAGACTGTGAAAAATATGCCTCCAGCTTTGATTTCAGTGCTTAGAGTTCTGGTATTTTGGGGTAAATTTAAGTGCAGTTTTTAATGTTTTGTCAGCTGAAAGTTCCCAATTTTTCTTAGGGATGTTGTTGATGGTGTAAGGTGTTTCCGAGTAATAGTTCTTTTAATCTTTAGAGAATGATCCTATGTCAGTTTGGAGAAAAAGTGAAACCGGGAGCCTGGGAAGAGGCCGAGTCAGGCCGAGGTCAGGTAGGCTGGGTGTGCCGCGCCTCATGAGGAGATGAAAGACATATTCGGATTCATTGTTTAGAGGGAACGTCAGCATTCCGGACGACTTCTCCGTCCCTTAGGCAGTTTTGCAGTGGGAGCGTGAAGGCCATGGTTCATTTGCAGGGAATTCCTCAGCAGGCTTCCTGGTCTTGGCCGGGAGCGACACTTGAGGGGAGGAAATCCACCGCCTTTAGCCCACATGTGTCTGCTCAAACTCTCTCTCTCTTTGTGTCACAGCCTTTAGATTTTCGGGATTGTAAGGCTTATGTGATTTTTAAAGGTCGTATAAGGACTTGTAAGTAGTGTTTCTTCACGGGTACAAACTAGTTGTAAACCGAAATGGGTTTTCCAATGTATCTTTTGAATTTCATTGGATCTCACAGTTTCCACAAAATATTATCAGCACAGCAGTTTTCAAAATTGATAATAAAAAGAAATGTTTCTTGAGCAGCAAATCAGCATAAACTGATTTCTGAATGATGTAATGATGCAGAAAATATAGCTTTGCCATTACAGAAATAAAACATTAAATTAAATTTAAAATATATTAAAACAGAAAACAAATATTTTAAATTGTATTAGTTTGAACTACTATCAGTCAAAAGTATTTGAACAGTAAGATAAAGAATTCTCTTCTGCTCAACAAGCCTGCATTTATTTGATCCAAAATACAGCAAAAACAGTAATATTGTGAAATATTTGTACGATTTTTGAAAATAACTGATTTCTCTTTGAATATATTTTAAAATGTTATTTATTCCTGTGATCAAATCTAAATTTTTAGCATCATTACTTGACAACATCGTTTTCAGAAATAATTATAATATGCTGATTTGCTGTTCAAGAAACATTTTTTAATTATTAATATTGAGTTGAGTATTATAGAAATTATAGACATTATAGAAATTCATACTTTTATTTAGCAAGGATGCTTTAAACTGATCAAAAGTGATGATCAAGACATTTATCATTTTACAAAAGATTTCTATTATAGATAGATGCTGTTTATCTGAACTTTCTATTCATCAAAGAAACTTGAAAAAAATCTACATAAATTCAAAATTTCAACATAAAATAAATAATAATAAATGTTTTTGAGCAGCAAATCAGAATATTAGAATGATTTCTGAAGGATCATGTGACTGGAGTAATGATAAAAATTCAGTTTTGAAATCAAAGAAATAAATTACATTTTAAAATATATTCAATTAGAAAACAGTTATTTTAAATACTGAAAAAAATGTAAAAAATTTGACTGTTTTTGCTGTACTTTGAATCAAATAAATGCAGGCTTGGTGAGCAAAAGAGACGTCTTTAAAAAACATGAAACATCTTACTGTTCAAAAACTTTTGACTGGTAGTGTATTTTTGATCAAATAAATGCATTCTTGGTTTCAAAAACACTGTATTTTCAATACAAAATGTAAGTATCTAGAATACAGGATGGCGACAATGCTGATATGTTATAAATAATTTTAATGAAAAATACTTTTTTACACAAAATACACAAAAAATTGGCCTGGTAAGATTTTGTAACTGACACAAGACTTTCAGTGTTAATAATCATTAAAAATATTCCAATTCATTGGCTTATCACTAATATAAACAATGCAAAACACAGAATCGGTTATTTAGATATATATTGGTATTAAATTTGTCTTGAGAAAACTTTGTCTTTTGATCCCATTATAAAGATGCAGAATTCTTCTTTGAGGATGAGATTCCTCACCGTAAATGAGAAAAACACACACAGCTTGTCTAATAGTTATCAAATGCTTCCTGCAGGTGCTTACGTCCATGCTAAAGAATTCAAAGGCCAGCTAAAGCGGTCTGTGCCGATCGTAAGGGAAGAGGAATGTGCTGTTTTGAAACAGATAGAGCAACCGATACGGTTGCCTATCTACGTCCCTCAGAGGTTTGAGAGCCGTTAGCGAAGAAACGCGAAAGCGAATCACTCTCCTCAGAGCTAAAAGGCTCAAATGTTTTGCAATAAAGCCGTCGAAGGCATGAAAACTGAAATACAGACATTTAGGGAAGGATAATGTGCTGTGTGTTGGTCATACAATGCTCCCTGTGGGCCCGAGAGTAAGATAATACGTCTGCCGCTAATATGCTAACATGCTAACTTTAAGAGGCAGCCTCATCCGGTTTCCCCTGCTATCACACAGCAAGTTAGTGCCAGGCTGTTTGTATAGCCCGAAGCCATGCTAAGTCACTTCCCATGCTCCGGCCAAAGAACACAGCTGACAGAAGGAGCCAGGGTCCTAGTGTGTGGGAAAAAAGCAATGACAGATAGAGGGCAGGAAGACAGCAGACATCTGGAGTTGCACGGACCTCCGTAAGAGGGCATGAGATCCTCTCAGTCTCAGGGAAGCCACTCAGAGAGATTGAATTTGCTTTTTATTCATGTTAGTTACGTGGTACACAAACATTGACGGTTTGGTACATACCTCGGTTTTGACGTCACAATTCGGTATTGGGGGAACTAAACATAAAACTATTATTATTATTGAATAAATTCAATAATTACAAATTTTCTTAGGAATAAAAATTACCTCAGTTTATGCTCTAAAGAGTCTAAACTATATGGAGCCCTTTTAGATTACTATAAGGTTACAGTTAATAACAGAGCCTGAACTTAAATTTAATTACTATTCATTTTTAAATATAATAAACAACTTAATTTCACATAATGCAGTTTTTAAATTAACTTCTAAATTATACAATTTCTAGAAAACAATTATTTTACATTTTATTGCTGTTTTAACTATACACTACGAGTCAAAAGTTTTTAAATGTTTTTTAAAGAATTCTCTTTTGCTCATCAAAACTGCATGTATTTGATCCAAAATACAACAAAAGCAGTAATATTGTGAAATATTTACACTATTTAAAATAACTGTTTTCTATTTGAATATATTTTAAAATGTCATTTATTCCCGTGATTAAAGCTACATTTTCAGCATATGCTGATTTGCTGTTCAAGAGACATTTATTATTATTATTATTATTATTATTATCAATATTTACTTTTTTCAGAATTCTTTGATAATTAGAAAAATCCAAAGATTAGCATAATTCACATAATGCAGTTTTTAAATTAACTTCTAAATGATAAAATTTCTATTTGTTGTTGAAATATATTTATTTACAAAGTGGCTATCATAACTTGTTTCTTAATAGATTAATTTAAACATACATTAAAAGTTGTATCAGCGATTCTAGGCTGAAACATAAAGTGTCAAATTCAGCTGACCTTTCTTCATGATCCGCTCGCTGCCTGCCCCATAAATTGGCTGTAAAAAAATGCGTCTCTGTGGTCAGCCTAGGGTCCGAGATATGCCAAAAAAAACAATCGGTGCTACCAACCATTCCACAGCAAAACAAACAGTGTTCCAACCAATCAGCGTCAGGGGGTTGGTGTTGTGGACTTTCGTACTGGTGCAGGGATGTGAGGGAGGCAGAGCGAAAGTCCACAACACCAACCCCCTGACGCTGATTGGTTGGAACACTGTTTGTTTTGCTGTGGAATCGTTGGTAGCACCTATTGTTTTTTTGGCATATCTCGGACCCTAGGCTGACCACAGAGAGGCAGGCAGCGAGCGGATCGTGAAGAAAGGTCAGCTGAATTTGACACTTTATTTTTTCAGGCTTGAAATCGCTGATACAACCTTTAAGTAATTATGTACTCATTATATTTAATTTGACCTGTTAGTAATGTCTTAGTCTAATATTTCAAATTCTCTAACTTAATTTCTCTTAATGGATGACAAGCTTAAATGTGATTTTATACAACACCTAAAATAAGAAGTTTATACTGTGTTCTATTTTAAACACAATATTATGTGTTTTTGCTCAATTTTACAGCGAACATATTACCTCCGAGCAACACAGTGTTTAGTTTTTGAATGAATCTGTGTTTTGAATGAATCGTGTGAAACAATTTGATTCAAAAGCTCATTCATATAAAGAGAATTAATCCGCCATTTTAACAAATCAAATGAATGACTCATAAAGACATTTACCGCCACCTGCTGGCTGAGTTTAGTTTCTTATTTTGAGTATCATTTCATTAAAATTAAGGGATTAAGGTATAGTTCACCCCAAAAAAATGTAATTATGACGTTGTTTACTCACCCTCTTGTCGTTTTTTTAAACCTTTCCTTTGTGGAACATAAAGTATATTGAAGACTGTTGGTAACAAAGCTGTTTTGGTTACCAATGACTTTCATTGTATGAACAAAAAATGTCTCTATTGAGATGTTTCACAAATTATCTTTTATGTTCCATAGTTTACATTAGGCCGTTTCAGCCTAAATATTAAGGGGGAATAAATTTTATGCTAAATCAAAATATTCTTTCTAACCTACTATTTGCAATGTCTACTTGCTACTTTCTCATTTAACACAATAATAGCTTTAAATAATGTTTTGTGGGTACTTTCACTGCCAAATTTATTTTGCAATTAATTTGATTAATTAATCGAAACATTATGTAATTTGAATCGACTGACAGTCCTAGTTTAAACATATTGTAAAACTGCAATATTTTCCTATGGTGATACAGTTTCTACTGTAGATGAATTGTTTGTTTTGGGTGTAGCCTAAAAGTAACATGATTTCCACTTATTTTCACAGTTAACGAAATCATCAGGAACGATCTCTCCAGCATCTCCGTTCACAGCCACGCATAGCAGCCGAAGGTCCCTCTGAGAAGAGCACGGCAATCATGAACTCTTCAGCGTACCAAATTTCTGACAGAAGATCCGAATCAGCAAGACCTGACTCTGATATCACCGATTCAACAAACAAACCTTATGCACTCAGAGTTCCGCTTGATACGAGGCCATCAGAACTCACCGAACCTTGCTTGTTTTATTTCCACGGGGGGGACTGAAAACCAGCCTAAAAGCACAGAAAAAAACAAGTGCACTTCATTTCAGAATTGATCAGCACATCCTGCCGAGACAGAGCTTGTGTGCCGTTGTGGACCAAGTTGTTTCCCTTTCGCTTTTGTCCTATTTACTCTCTTGTACTCGATGTAGCTTTTTAAATTATTACCGTAAGTGCAGTTTGACGTCTTTCTCATGTATGTTTCTAAAAAGAACATTCGCGTATCTGAGAACATTCGGGTCTGGTCACAAATCAGTAACTTTGCAGGCCAAAAACCAGACTTGCGGTTGACGCATGCACAATTCTAAATTATATCCTAAACCTTTTTTTTTGTTTTGCTTCGGATGCATGCATATGTGAATGCAGGTGTGCACGTCTGAACGCTCACTTTTGTCTATTTGTGTTTTTGTTACGTTTCATCATCCAATAGCACAAATACGTGTGGTTAAATGAAGTATCTGTTCCTCATGAAGAAGAAAACATTGACGACTGATTGCCTTTGTGGAGTTTGAATATCATTTTGAAGCCTTGACCTGTTTGTAAGCCCGAACAGCCTTATTGATTTGCCTTAAGCTTATGCCAAATTGTCGTTTTGTTCATCATTTGACAGCAGATGTCTGTGCTTATGTCTGAATAGCCATTCCAATGTTTATAGCTTTTGTAATATCAGGTATGATATGTACTTGTTAACTGGAATTTCTTATGAATAGAATAGAGTAGAAAACAGAATAGAATAGACTTATTTATTTGGAGTGAGCTGGAATTAATCAAACGCAAGCCATAAGGGAAGTATAGCAAGCCTTTTCCCTTTACGGTCACATTTGGTAGCAACTTCGTGACCGGAAAATGACTGGACTGGCATTTGTCAACCATCCAATATTATTCTAGCAATTTTTAAAGGCAAGATAATGGTTTCAGATTAGGCTACGCTCTCTCAAATTGCCTCTGAACAGCTGAATATATGTTTCACTATAACTGCCTCTATGACCTGATGGTTTACTGCACTGTGCCTTAAAGTGTTTATTAAGCAGGAATACTTTTTATATGTATTTGTCCTCTCTAATTATAAACGTAATGCATGTTTCTCAGCATATAATGAGATTTTCATACAGGGCTTTTTACTGCCTGTACATTGTATCCTGTCTGTAGGTTGTTAGGTAATGTATGCACTTTAATTTGTATTTTTCTGTACCGGGATCTCAGAAATACCACATATTGTTTTTGTTGTTGTTGTTGTTCGTTCTTGACAATCAGTCCTAACGTGATATATTCTTCCGCAAGGGTATCAATGACAACAACAGATTGTTTTTCTTGCAAGTACATGTATTCAATTTACCCATGCTAGTCACATTTCTACGGTGCATTTACATTTCAGTACCAAAATATGCACAATAAATTCATGCTTTGTTGGCTCTTTTAGAGGTGTCTCATTGAATGGTGTAAAAATATGCATACAAATATATTTATATTTGTCCAATGTCCATGTTTTAGTAACAAAGTTTATATGATAAACTTAGATTTAAAGGACTAAATAGCAGTGAATTTAATCCTCCAAACTATGGTTTCAATATCATTTTATTTTTGCTGTAGCTGTTAGGTAACAAGTAAACAAAATAAAACCTGAAAGAGGTCCTCAATATTTTCAAATGTTATCGTTAAGCAAGTTGTCAAATGTTTTCAAATGTTTTTACAGTTGTACAATTTATTAACTGCATTTTTGTTAGCCCAAAATTGGTTTTATATATCTATTTTAGTGTTTAAAGCAACTGTATTTTTATTTATTTATTTTTTTAACCATGAAATATTACTTTCAAAATCTGATGGTACACTGACTACTAATAAGGCAAATGACTCATGTTCCTCTCATGTTTCTTTCTCACACAAATGTCTGTTTTGGTAGTATGTAAGTTTGTTGAGCGGGTACAAAATTCCAAGAAAAGGGCAAATTGCTTGCTGCAGCAACAAAGCTATCCACAATAATTACTGTTATATATTTACTACAGTGAATTTTACTCCTTTAATTGTAGGAGGCTCACAAAACTACACTTAATTTATTTAAATTTTGCTGAAAGTGTTTAAGAGCAAGTTCCAATGTGACAGCTTTATAAACTGGCCACATTCTGGGGCATGTTGTCACAAAAGGACATTTTGAATAATTTATTTTTTCTTGTTTGTAGTTAAGATTTTAAAGGAATCGTTCACCTCCCCAAAAGAATTATTACCCCATGGTTTAGTTATCCTCAAGCCATCCTAGGTGTTTACGATTCATCTTTCATAGGAATATAGAGTTAAAGAAAAAAAATGTCTTGGCTCTTCAGAGCTTTGAATGGGGTTTAAGATTTTGAAGTCCAATAAAGTGCATCGTCCATTTTAAAAAGTGCTCCACACAGCTCCGGGGGGTTAACAAAGGCCTTCTGAAGTGAACTGATGCATTTTTGTAAAAAAAAAAAAAATCCATATTTAAGACTTTATAAACTGCAATCTCTAGCTTTGGTGAGAATATGCTAGTTTTATGCGAACTAAGTTTTGTTTACAATGAAGGAAAACCAGTCTCCTCTCGGCTTATATCAATATCCTCTCTCTCTCTCTCTCTCTCTCTCTCTCTCTCTCTCTCTCTCTCTCTCTCTCTCTCTCTCTCTCTCTCTCTCTCTCTCTCTCTCTCTCTCTCTCTCTCTCTCTATATATATATATATATATATATAATTTTATTTTATTTTTATTTATTAACAAATACTCATTTTGTACTTCTAATTTGTGACAAGTGTTTTCTTTTTCTTTCTCATCTGCGCTTCCGCGTTCGTCATTTTCGCATTCGCCACTCTCTTGTGAACGTGTGTATGTTAGTGAAAGCTAGAGATTACAGTTTATAAAGTCTTAAATATGGATATTACGCATATAACGCCTTTATTAATCCCTTGGAGCTGTGTAGAGCACTTTTAGAATGGATTGATGCACTTTTATTGGACTTAAAAATCTTAAACACCATTCACTGCCATTATAAAGCAGTGAAGAATGACATTTTGTAATATAACTCTTAGGATGACTTGAGGGTGAGTAAATCATGGGGCAATTCATTTTCATTTTTGGGTTAACTATCCCTTTAAGCCATGGATGTCCAATCCTGAAAAAGCCAACTTTTTGCAGAGATTTACCTTGTTGAGCTCCAAACCACTCCAATGCACGTATACCTGGAAGCTTCTAATACTCCTGAAGAGCTTGATTGGCTAGTTCAGGTGTGTTTAATTAGGTTTGGAGCTAAACTTTGTTGGATAGTGGCCTTCTGGAAACATGATTAAACACCCTGCAAGGTATGTGTTTGTCCACCTTGATTTTCACCTTGAAGTGAAAGCGGTTGTACGCAGCTATTTGTAACGTCAATGTGCTAAACTTTCGGTTTCATTCACTTCTATTTTAGCTGTACAAAAAAAAGGCTGCTTATACTGCATGGTATGGTATTAGTTATCAAATTTGAAATGAATCAAGTAATCATAAACACACTGTTTGTAGCTTAAATAGTTTTACCATTTACTGCACTTGTTAGCCTATTCTTACTTATATAGTGGCTATTGGCTAATAAATGGGAAGTCTTGCACATTCACAGAAAATAGCTTTCATTCATTTTCATTTTGTTGCAAAATCAAGTGGACACATAAAACTGCCTTTCAGAAATAAGACAATTTAAAGAAATGTTCATCGGAATTAACCCTTGTGCGCTCCTTATTTGGGAGTCACACTCATGCTCCTCACGGTCAAAAGTGACCGGACACCTGAAACGTAACTTTTTTTTTTCTTCAGTAAAACCAATCTAATATATTTTTGTTCCATAATATTTTTTTTCTTTTTTCCTTTGTATTTTTAGAGAATTCTATGGTACTAATGATTATTTATGCAATAATTATGATCGATTTTTCCCACTGAAAATAGTAAAAAAAAAAAAAAAAAAAAAAATCCTAATTTTTAAAAATTATTTTTCAATGAATGCAGTATTTCAGATTAAAATAGAGTATAGGCCTTTCAAATCAATTTTTTGAAGACAGATTAGCACCACCTGGTGGGAGCACAGGAAGAAAAATAAGCAATTTCACAGTGTAACCACTAGAGGCCTGTATAGACATTATGATTATAGTTTTGCATTATGATTATAGTCAATTCTAAACTGCACTGCACTGACAAACCCAAGAGGTAGTGCTTGCTTCTCATCACTGTTTACTGCAGATTTCAAATTAATTTCCAGTGTGTGTCAGTTTTGCCCACTGCTCTGAGCTTTTTTCTGCATTATTACTGAATTATTGAATTCATTTCACATACTCCTAAAACTTTGCTTTGTTACAGACAGCAGTTTATAGATGTGTGTGTGTGTGTGTGTGTGTGTGTGTGTGTTTATTTTACAGTCTTGATGTTTTAGAGTGTCACCACTTCACTGCTGTGAGCTTTTTCTGCATTATGACTGAATTATTGAATGGATATTCTCAAACGTTTGCTCTATTACAGACACAGTAGTTTTATTGATGTGTGCGCGTCTGTGTGTGACTGGATGTGTCTAAATCACACTCCTGATGTTTTATAGTATCATCCCTTCACTGCTGTGTACTTTTTTTTAGTTTTGTGTCTGATTTGTCGATTGTGCACACAGATAATCTCTGAATTGCTGTGTTTTTGTCTTTTTCCCATTCATTTCCTATGGTCGGTCATTTCTGACCGAAGAGCATTAGTGTGACTATTTTTTTTACGCCCACTTAGCCTTATCGAATCATGTCGTAATTTTTTTTCTGTGTTCACATTCCCAGTGCCATAAAAGTCACCAAGTTTCATACCATTCCGATGAAGCTGTGATTTTTAAAAAATCAAAATGTAAAATGTTCCGGTCAGAAGTGACCGAGGAGCGCACAAGGTGATAACTAGCCCGTCTACCCAATAGAGTGTTTTCACCATGCGTCATCAGTCAGACATATTGGCAGCACTGAATGTAAACAATTCCACCGAACCAAAGGTAACTCACAAATTTGGCTAATTATTGCTGCTGAAAAAAATCAGTTATTGTCATGTTTTAGGCTTTACTAATTGGTCGGACTGGGAAAAGCGTTTGGAGTACTATAGACTGCCAAAAGTTATAACAAATCAAGGAGAAGAATGCAAAAAAGGAACAAAAAGGTGTTTGTGGTTGGCCAAACTGAACCAGGATTTCCAGGGCAAGAATCTTCACAACATTCTTGTTTGTTCTTATCATTTCTGGTCAGGTAGGTGTAATATTAGATTAACATCTTAATCAATACTGCTTGTATGTATCTTTACCACCTATTAACTTTAGTTATACATATTCACATATAAAAAGTCAACATATTCTGTAGTCCATTTTTTACTGCGCAATCTATGCTGTTGTTTACATCCGACTAACGCCGATATGGCACCGAAATTAAATGACAAAAGACTTCAAGATGTTTCTTATTGCTCCTAAAAATCATGGAGATTAAAAAAACAGAGATGATTTATTTGGCAAGTCTTTTGTTCAAACTTTTAAAGAGTAGAAAACCCTGATCTAATGTTCCGTTTTACCGATCTAGTTTCAACCCTATAGTCACAACGGCTCATTAAAAACGCGGCGGTATCGTCTGAAACGGAATAGTGAAAAATGCGCACGATCTCTTCCCCATGTGCACAGGAGAGCCGAACTTCCAGAGTAGTAAACTAATGGATCAAAGTAGAAGCAGCTGTTGTATCCAGGCTTTGAGCCAAGCACCCTGTGACACCTGCCAGGCAGACAGGAATATTTTCCATGGGTTTGAATCCCCGGTCACACAGCCATGGTGACAACGCACAGTCAGGGTGGGGTGGTTCATCAGAGCCAGTGCCCAGAAATAGCCGCTCTATTAGTAGGCTGCCTGGGTGAGGATTGTTAGAGAGCCAAGAAGACGAGCGGCCTACACTGACGGTCACAGTTATCATTGTGTGAAAACTCTCCTGTCGAGCGAAGAGCTGTGAGTCTCAACTCCCTCCACATCCTAATACATAACTGTCGTCCTCCTATTATCCTCTCTCCCTTGATATTGAGAACGCTGGATCAAAGCAAGATGGTGGTGGTTCCGTCCAGACTGTTCTCATCTGTAGTCGTATATTAAAATTACAGCAGTTAAAAAGAAGAGGAGACTTAAGACTATGCATTTTCTTTAAATTGCAATGAAATAAACCTATAAGGCTTATTTTTAGAACCCTATCAACTCAATTAGCGTAATGAAAAGACACTAATATTAGTTGCTCTCAAACTTAACAACTTAAAGGACTCTCATTGTCAAAGTCAATATTAGAGGCTGTTTTTCTTCTGGTAAGATTACAAACATATGAGCTTGTTTTCCATTTATTTTTTATTAACAGAAAGTCGGGATGTTATTATGTTCAAGTAATCATGTTGAATCATTAACAATGAACTTTTCAAAGAAAAAAACAAAGTGTTGTCGTCTTGGTGCAACAGATTTTCTCTGCATGCAATATATATGTGACCCTGGACCACAAAACCAGTCATAATAGTTAATTTTTGAATAAATAAGCTTTCTATTGATGGTTTCTTAGGACAGGACAATATTTGCCTGAGATATAACTATTTGTTCTTAGCAATGCATATTACTAATTAAAAATTAAGTTTAAGGTCGGAAATTTACAAAATATCTTCATGGAACATGATCTTTACTTATTACCCTAGTGATTTTTTTGCATAAAAGAAAATTAAGTAGGAAATCTAATGCATGTGTCACATACATTTATTTTTTATCAGATTTTGCTGATAAATAAAAATAATTATAAAGAGACATTCTGAGAGCCAAAAAACATTGGTAGTTTACAGAGGTCACCAGGTAAAACTGCTTCTGTGTGAGAACCAATCGAAATGAATTATATTCACTGTAGACTGTTACCGCCTCCTACTGGACATTTGATGATTGTGTCAAATCTAGCATTGAAAATACTCCAATTGAGTCATAAGAATGTTAAAAACAAAAATGGACAAGTATGCAAATAAAAACAAATGAAAAAAATAAATAAATAAATCAGCATAAAACACTTAACAAACATTGTTAATACACTGCTGTTCAAGTTTGAGATCAGTAAGATTTTTTATGTTTTTTAAATATGTTTTTTATGCTCAAAGGCTGCATTTATTTGATTAAAAATACAGAAAAACAGAAATATATATATATATATTGTGAAATAATATTGCAATTTAAAATATCGTTTTTCTATTTGAATGTATTTTAAAATAAAAAAAAATTCCTGTGATGCAAAGCTGAATTTTTAGCATCATTACTTCAGTCGTCAGGTACATGATCCTTCAGAAATCATTTTAATATGCTGATTTATTATCAATGTTGGAAACTGTTGTACTGATTAATATATGTATATTATATATTTATATAATATATATATATATTGTTTTAATAAATGCTGTTTTTTATATTTTATTCATCAAAGAACCCTGAAAAAGGTGTTCACATGTTCCAAAAAAATATTAAGCGGCCCAACAGTTTCCAACACTTATCATACATCAGCATATTATATTGATTTCATAAGGATAATGTGATACTGACAACTAAAGTAATACCGCTAAAAAAATCAGCTTTGCACCACAGAAATAAATTAAAAATTTAAGTATATTAAAAACAGTTATTTAAAAAGGTATTTCACAACATTACTGTTTTTTTCTGTATTTTTGATCAAATAAACACAGCCTTGGTGAGCATAAGAGATTTCTTTAAAAAACAATCTCACTGAAATCTCACTGATCCCTTATATATATATATATATATCTCAAATGAATGAGAAGGTGTGTTCAAACTTTTGGTCTGTACTGTATATTTTTCTGTTTATTAAAGTTTTTACTCTACATTTGTGCAGTTTTCAGTGGGTTAGTGATATTTTTTAAATATATATAAATTAATAAATACATATTTTTTAAATGGGTTTTTATACAAAAACTGCTTTTTATGTAAAATTCACTTTATAAAAGACCCACATTTCTAACTTTAATTCATGGGGATAACATGGATAATTTCACATGGTTTAGTGTAAGATTTTTGCCCATCTTTTGGAAAATCCAGTTTTAAAAGTAAAAAAAAAAAAACTACAAATAACTTTTACCAGTAGGTGGCTGCAGAGCTCCACTATTTGCTATTTGCTGTTTGACCACCTGAAAGATATTTTTTCACAAGTTTTTTCAGTTGAATTCATATCTACAGTACAGACCAAAAGTTTGGACACACCTGAATGAGAAGGTGTGTCCAAACTTTTGGTCTGGACTGTATATATAAAACATCTGCACAGTATACAAAATTATTTAATAATTCAAATATTTCTGTTCATTTTAAACAAAATTCCTAACTAAACATATTCTTTACATAAGATCCATAATTAAGAATTAACAGTAATATTATAATACATTTTTATACTATTTACAGAACCCGTATCTCATAGACAACTAGTGTTACACGGGTCACCTGAGGTGAAAAAGTCATATATATTGACCAGAGGAAACATAGTCACTGCCCCCAACATTGAGCCCAACTGCACTACAGCTCCACACCACACAAGAGCGCTGTGGCCTTCATCTCGCAAGATGACAGCAACAATCACCTTTACGTATGACAGGGTGAATATAAAAAAGAACCACGCCAACACCTGAAATCAAAGGATTACCCAGTGTGAATATACAAAACGAAACAAGTATCTTATATTAGAAATAAATACAAACTGGTCCAAATACTCACAATAACGACAGCTCCAGAGGTCTCATTAACTAGCAGTGGACATGGACTCAACACAGCCATGCCCATAATGTAAACTCCAAAAAGAGAGCCAATGGAAGTGAGAACTCCCATCAACACTAAAGACCTGTTCAGAATGCAAAAGTGTTGAGTACTATGTTTTAAATATGTTTGGTACAGTTGAGGTCAAAAGTTTACACCCCCTTTCAGAATCTGCAAAATGTTAATTATTTTACCAAACTAAGAGGGATCATACAAAATGCGTGTTATTTTTTTTATTTAGTACTGACCTGAATAAGATATTTCACATAAAAGATGTTTACATATAGTCCACAAGAGAAAATAATAGTGGAATTTATAAAAATGACCCCATTCGAACGTTTACATCCCCTTGATTCTTAAAGGAGTAGTTCACTTTCAGAACAAAAATTTACAGATAATGTACTCATCCCCTTGTCATCCAAGATGTTCATGTCTTTCTTTCTTCAGTCGTAAAGAAATTATGTTTCTTGAGGAAAACATTTCAGGATTTCTCTCCATATAACGGACTTCTATGATGCCCCTGAGTTTGAACATAATTTCCTTATGACTGAAGAAAGAAAGACATGAACATCTTGGATGACTAGGGGGCGAGTACATTATCTGTAAATTTTTGTTCTGAAAGTGAACTACTCCTTTAATGCTGTGTTTTTTTTTTTGTTGTTTAGTGATAGTTGTTCATGAGTCCCTTGTTTGTCCTGAACAGCTAAACTGCCTACTGTTCTTCGGAAAAGTCCTTCAGATTCATTAGCCCACAAATTCATTAGTTTTCCAGCATTTTTGTGTATTTGAACCCCCAATGACTTTATGATTTTGAGATCCATCTTTTCACACTGAGGACAACTGAGGGACTCATATACAACTATTACAGAAGGTTCAAATGCTCACTGATGCTCCAGAAGGAAAAACGATGCATTAAATGTGTAGTGTGATTTTTGCGGCATCTAGCGGTAAGGCTATGAATTGCAACCAACGGTTTAGTCCACAGCTCACCCCTCCCTTTACAGAAGCTACGGTAGTCGCGCAGGATTAAGATGTGGTCGCTTTAGACAGCAAAGAATAATGAGGTTTCTTTTAAAACGTAAATTAGGGAATTATATTTACTTAATCATTCAATAAAAAGATGTTATTGTGAATATTACTGTTACTTGTTCATCATTGTGTCAGTGTTTTTCCACAAAGAACAACAGTGATGAAACGCGATCTGTAGAGCAGTTTGTCCGTTCAGGGCTACTGTAGAAACATAACGGCGACTTCCATGTGAGGGGACCCGCAGTGTATGTAGATATAACTGATAATTCTAAGGTAATAAAAACATAATGGTTCATTAAATAAGGTATTTATACACCCCTGAAAACATAGTTATGTATATTATATTTCATTTCTGTCTCGAGATCATCTTACATATTGCACCTTTAAGAGTCAGAGTGTGAAAACTTTTGAACAGAATGGAGATGTGTACATTTTTTATTTTTATTTTGCCTAAATATCATATTTTTCATTTAGCACTACCATTCAGAGGCTACAGAGGATACTTATGTTTCCCAGAAGACAACTTAAGTAAAATTTTCCTTGATCTTCAATTTCAAAAAGTTTTCACAACCAGCTTTTAATGCATGGCTTTTTCTTCTGGAGCATCAGTGAGCATTTGAACCTTCTGTAGTAGTTGCAGTTGAGTCAGTTGTCCTCAGTGTGAAACGATGCATCTCAAAATCAGCCATTGTTGGAAAGGCTTCAAATACACACAAATGCTGGAAAACCTAAGAATTTGTTGGACCTGAAGGACTTTTTTGAAGGGCAGCAGGCTGTTAAGGACAAACAAGGAACTCATGAACAACTATCACTGAACAAAAAAACCCCAGCTGTGGATCATTCAGGTGAATGGGGTCATTTTTATAAATTCATAAATATTATTTTCTCTTGTGGACTATATGTAAACATCTTTTATGTGAAATATCTTATTCAGGTCAGTACTAAATAAACAATAACATGCATTTTGTATGATCCTTCTTATTTGTGACCCTGGACCAAAAAACCAGTCATAAGGTTAAATTTTACAAAACTGAGATGTATACATAAAAATAAGCTTTCTATTGATAGGACAATATTTGGCCGAGATACATCTATTTGAAAATCTGGAATACGAGGGTGCAAAAAAATCTAAATACTGAGAAAATTACCTTTAAAGTTCTCCAAATTAAGTTCTTAATGCATATTACTAATCAAAAATTACATTTTGATATATTTATAGTAGGAATTTTACAAAAGATCTTTACTTAATTTCCTAATGATTTTTGGCATAAAAGAAAAATCAATAATTTTGACCCATACAATGTATTTTTGGCTATTGCTGCAAATATACCCCAGCGACTTAAGACTGGTTTTGTGGTCCAGGGTTACATTTTGGTATAATAATCAACATTTTGGTTCTGAAAGGGGGATGTAAACTTTTGACCTCAACTTTAAATACCTGTGTAAAAAGCAGTTATTGTTCATTTATTTTAATCTGAAATCAGTTGTCCATTAAATCACTATTTTTCATGATGTAGCTTACCTTTGCGTGTAAAACATGCTGATGAAGCAAGCTATAGGATTGGCAACATTCGCCATTGTGGCTGACCAGTGATAGGCCTGGTCCCCATAAGGTAAACATGAGTACGACTGCACTGATGGCAATCCGGTATTGGTCAGAGATGTCACCCATGCTAGAATAATGTAGATGTACATCACTTGCATCCATGTGTACATCCCTGTCCCAAACATGCTCCTGGTTTTCTGACTAGACTTTTGAGAAAGCATCATTGGTTTCTGTTCAGATTTCTTGTTTTTCCAGTGCGATATGGCATCTCTATTTCCATTTATGTTACTGGGATGCTCCCGAGCCACTGCCGGATGGTAGTTCAAAAGTAAGAACGCCACCAAACAAACCACCATCATAGCAGTCAGGAAGAAAAAATAGGCTTCAACTGAAAAGTTGGTAAGTTGGTAGTGAGGCACTAGGAAGTTAGCATCTCTTTCAGACTTGTTAAGCTGTGTTTCATTGAATCTGAGGATTTGAGATGCATTGATACATTCCATCACACCTACACCTTGAACCATCGCCACTAAAGCTGGGACAAGTCCGCTCAGGCCTTCTCCTACATAATACGTCATGAGATACTCTGCCTTTAGCTGTGTCATGAAGGGAAGGAACGTCACCGAAGAGGTGCAGTCCACTATTGAGATAAAGAAGATGAGGAGCAAGAGAGGAACGCTGCGCTTCACCCCTTGCACCAATATCGTCTCACTCCAGAAGAAAGCTAGGAAAAGACTTGCCAATATCCCAAAACCAACAATAAAATAGATCACTGCTGTTTCATTGAGCTTTCCTGGACGGAAGCGGTGCATTAATGTGACAAACAGAGGTGCGATGTTGGCCAGTTGGACAATAACGGAGATGTAGGAGGGAAGATACCAGCCCTCAGGTACCTGTGGAACGATTAGAGGAAGCTCCACCCATAGACCACAGATGGTGACCCAGGAGCCCATGCCAAACAGGCCAGCCAAAACATGGGTGAGGATAGACATGGCAATAGTGATTTAGATCAGTGCCCTTCAGACTTCATAACCTTAATGTCTATAGAAAAGAAAATCAATTAGTACAATTAGCAGCCAAGAGAATTTCATTCAATGACAGACATTTATTTTTACAGTTCTGCCATAGAAATGATGCACTTTATCTTTAAATTCCAAATTTGGTGCTGTCAAGTTTATTTATTCAGCTGAGCAAAACATTTAATCCAGGGCTGTTCCAGGAGATTGACCCTTCAGTCAGTGCACTTTTACTTTGGATAAGAAACATCTGCTAATATGAAGTTATTCAGTAACATCTGCAGTAAATGGAGCATTGTGTTTACTAACACTTTGATGTCGCGCCAATGCATTTTGAGAACAAAGTCAGGAAGATTATGCTTATTTGCGGAAAGTCTGTCAAAGCACAAATCAAGGAGTACACTTAGCAGGGGGTTTGTAGGGACCCTAGTTGAGATCCCTTATATATTCCAATACAATGAAATTTAAGCTTTAAATGTATAGGAATGTATGTAGAAAATGATTATATGTTATGAACTACTAGGCATGATTAATGATTAATTAATACAGAATTAATTTATACATTTGAGGTCAAAAGTTTACTGCAAAACGTAATTATTTGACCAAAATAAGGGGGAGATCATACAAAATGCATGCTATTTTTTTCGTACTGACCTGAATAAGATATTTCACATAAAAGATATTTCCATATAGTCTGCAAGAGAAAACAATAGTTAAACTTATAAAAAAATTACCCTGTTCAAAAGTTTCCGTACACTTGATTCTTGAATGATGCAAAGCAGTTTTTTTTTTTTTTTTTTTTTGTTCAGTGATAGTTGTTCATGAGTCCCATAGTTGTCCTGAACAGTTAAACTGCCCGCTGTTCTTCTAAAAAAATCCTTAAGGTCCCACAAATTCTTTGGTTTATCAGCATTTTTGTATATTTGAACCCTTTCCAACAATAACTGTATAATTTTGAGATCTTTTCACACTGAGGACAACTGAGGGACTCTATTACAGAAGGTTCAAACGCTCACTGATGCTCCAGAATGAAAAACAATGCATCAAGATCAGAGCAAATTTAACTTATTTTGTTTTCTGGGAAACATCTTTTGTAGCTTCTGAAGGGTAGTACTAAATGAAAAAAATATGATATTTAGGCAAAATTAGTAAAATATACACATCTTCATTCTGTTCAAAAGTTTACATTCCTGGCTTAATGCATTGTTTTTTTTTTCTTCTGGAGCATTAGTGAGCATTTGAACCTTCTGTAATAGTTGCATTTTTGTCCCTCAATTGTCCTTGTGAAAAGATGTATCTCAAAATCCTACAGTCATTGTTGGAAAGGGTTCAAATACACAGGAATGCTGAAAAACCAAAGAATTTGTGGGACCTCAAGGATTTTCTAAAGAACAGCAGGCAGTTTAACTGTTCAGAACAAACATCACTGAACAACTCATTAACATCTATCGCTAAACAAACAAAAAAGAAAAAAAATAAAGTATTAAGAATCAGTGTGAACTTACAATGTTAAGTTTCTATGCATACAACTTTTAAAAAGTCTAAAATTTGAACATTTCATCATTTATTCCGTCGTGTTTCTAAATAATTTGAGCATATTTGTGGAATCTGTGAATGACAACACGGTGGTAGCTCGACATCCTTGCCATCCTGCTCCGCAACATATGCAGTATTTTTATTGTATCACTGTTTCAGCTGCTGTTTTTGTCTTTGTTACTTTTAGTTGTCATTTGGTGATCACTGAAAGCTTAGCTATTACTTACTATGCTGTTTTTGTAATTGTCATAAATGATTAGATCAGTGTCCGTTGATAAATATGATAATTTAAGTTCTAATATGCAAAACAACAAACGGTCACTCTAAAAGTTTAAAAACTCTATCGTCGTGTGTATCCTAGTATTAACTTGTTCTAGTCTCCATTTACTTTTTGTCTCTTGTCATAGTAAACAAACATTAAAAAAAAAGTCGCGGTTATACAAAACGTTATCCAATACCTACTGATCATACAGCACTACCTAGCATGCAACATTAGACAAAGACATTTTTATAAGTAATATTTTATAAGTATCTTTATAAGTGAAACAAAAATTAAAAAAGATTGGTATATGTGACAAATGACAGATACTCACAGGATCTGAGGCTGATCATATGGAGACAAAGTCCTGTTCAATGAGAGTAATCTCTTCAAAGTCTGTTATCCTCTGCATGAGTGGGTGTGCCTATTCTAGCCAACCATGGCACCTGTCTGTTAAAGTTTTATTAAGGGAAAATATTGTGTAATTGTGTAATCATTTATTGTAATGCCAGCATACAAGTCAGAAAAACAATAATACATTCATTAATAATGCTATATTAAATTCATATTTTGGGGATAAAAACATAATCAGTAAACAATAAGAGCTGTTTCCTTACTTGCA
Organism: Garra rufa; assembly: GCF_049309525.1. NCBI lineage: Eukaryota > Metazoa > Chordata > Actinopteri > Cypriniformes > Cyprinidae > Garra > Garra rufa. The sequence goes on from NC_133377.1 coordinate 30,675,976, forward strand.
TTCTGGCAGAATATGTAACAAAATGTTCCTTTGCTAAGCAGACCAATCACAGCTTTAGTGAAAGTTTAACTATAAACATTGTGTTATGTAAGGATGCAGTAAAAAAGTGACTTAGTAAAAAAGTACAACTGCTGATGACTAAAAAAAAAAGAGCTTGTGGGAAGTTTTTAGGTTTTAAATGATTTATTTTTGTTTATTTAAAGAATAAACTCCACAATTTACCACACTCACACGAACCATTTATTTACTTACAAAGCTCTGGATCTTATAACAACGGCACATAAAAAGTGCACATGATCATGTGAACATATTCAAAACAGCATATAATAGTTCCATGATGCCATATAATATTTTCAGCGTCATTGCCTTTTAAATATTTTTTATTTTTATCCTTCAGTGACAAAGTATCAACAGCATGTTAATATGTGCACAATTAATTAACAGAGTTAAAATAAAGGCTTTACAGACATCAGGAATGAAATTAGTGCTCAACACAAATCTCCAGCTCTCATAAAACTAAATCTGATTTAAACCCAGTTTATATTCTGAATTTACGCAATTAGTGTGAAGAATAATTAGAGCTAAAAATTACACACACTACAATTTTGATAATTGCAACAAAAGTAAGTTCAAGATAACAGCAACTGCAAGAATGAGAGTAACCTTAATTAAAATACTGGCCTCACATTTTATAATCAAAATAAAAACAGTAAAAACATGGCAGCTTCACATATGGCAGGTTAAACATATTGTCAATTGTACATTTAGACTCTGTATGTACATTAAAACTAACATTTTGCAGATAAACTGATAGAAGTTAAATGTCTAAATATAAATTCAGAAATGATGGAATGTGATGATACACATTTTTTGCTTGTGTTCAACAAAAAACTATTTCATCTTGGAGTCATAGAAAGCATAGTTTTTCATTATGTAATCAGACCTGCTCTGATTTCCAACCATCGACTTGTCGCATGAAAACACTTCTCACTTAATCTAGATCAAGGTTAAAATGTTCACACTCACATTTAAAGTGACTCATAGGTATCAACCCCATATTCTTGACGTTCTCACTGTGCTACCAGGTAACAAAAGGATATGCAATGTCATCAAGCACAGCTCTTTTTGCATTGACATTAATTTAAAATGTCCTGTTAAGGCATCAGTTTTACCAGTTTTATTATTATTTTTTTTTTTTCATTTTAGGTTTACACCAACATGTTGTATAAAGGCACAGGGGGAATGCAAAATCAAGTCCTGTAACATTAACTGCAGTTGTCTGTGCAGTCCTGGGCTCGCTGAAAGACCTGGTACACACTGACTAAAGGGAACATTGTGAGAGCACCAATAAGAGAGCCAGCCTGGATGAAGACTCCACACCAGAGCAAAGCTGCATGGCCTGCTTCATGAAGCAGAGTCCCAACTACAACCTTCAGGTAAGAGAACAAGCCAGTGAAGATGATCCAGGATATGATCTGAATAAAGAAAGAATAACAGGCTTTGTTAAAAAACTAAACCTGTAGAGATTTATTGGGTTCTAATATTGTCCATATAATCTGATAGAATTATTCATATCTTGTAATTTACAGTTAATGTGTGTACACTACTAATCAAAAGTTTTTGAACGGTAAGATTTTTACTCCAGTCTTCAGTGTCAGATGATCCTTCAGAAATCATTCCATGCTGATTTGCAGTTCAAAAAACACACACGTATACATACATACATATACACACACACACACACACATATATATATATATATATATATATATACACATATATATATATATATATATATACACACACACTACAAGTCTTACTGATCCCAAACTTTTGAATGGCAATGTTTTTAAAGAATTATTTAATGCTCATCAAGGCTGCATTTACTTGATCAAAAAAAAAAAAAAAAAAAAAACAACAGTAATATTGTGAAATATTATTACAGTTTAAAATAATGGTTTTCTATTTTAATATAATTTAAAATAGAATTGATTTCTGTGATGCACAGCTGAATTTACATCAGCCATTTGTCCAGTCTTCAGTGTCACATGATCCTTCAGAAATCATTCTAATATGCTAATTATGATTGTTTGATGAATAAAAAGTTTAAGAATATCATTTATTTAAAATAGAAATAAACTCTAATCAATTTAACACATCCTTAGTGAATAGAAAAAATAAATATTAATTTCTCTCAAAAAAAAGAAAGAAGAAAAATGTACTGACCACAAACTTTTAAATGGTAGTTTATATTGTTACAAAATATTTCTATTTTAAATAAATGCTTTTCTTTTTTAACGTTTTATTTATTAAAGAATCCGGAAAATAGTATCACAGGTTCCAACAAAATATTAAGCAGCACAACTGCTTTCAACATTGATAATAAATCAGGATATTAGAATGATTTCTGAAAGATTATATGACACTGAAGACTGGAGTAATGATGCTGAAAAATCAGCTTTGCATCACAGAAATAAATTACATTTTAAAATATATTCACATAGAAAACAGTTATTTTACATTGAAATAATATTTGCACAATATTACAGTTTTTGTTTTGTTTAATTTTTTCAATGTTGGATCTAATAAATGCAGCTTTAATGAGCATAAGAACCTTATTTAAAAAACATAAAAAAAAATCTTACTGATCCCAAATATATATAAATAATTCTACTCAGCTGTTTTCAACATAATAAATGGTTTTAAGCAGCAAATCAGAATATTAGAATGATAAATTATGCTAAAAATTAACTTTAATATCGCAGGAATAAATTACATTTTAAAATATATAAAACAATATAAAACAATTATTTTAAACAGTAAAATAATAGTAAATAAATAGTAAAATTCAAAATTGTACTGTTTTGCTGTACTTCAGATGAAATAAATGCAGGCTTAGTGAGCAGAAGAGACTTCTTTAAAAACATTAAAAATCTTACTTGTTCAAAAACTTTTGACTGGTAGTGTATTATAGATGGTGACTGAACGGGTGGTCAGGAATACATTATTTTTGTAATATAAATCAATAATCAAAGGAAAATAGAGGTAAAGGTCTATTGAGCATCAATAAGAGTACACTTATCTTGATACCTATATTACAGCTTTCTTTATCAGACCTTTAGAGATGATACGATAATGAAACACCATGAGCAGAGTGGGGAGATTTCACTAAACAATTGCACCATTTTTGCACATGGTAGGTCAGTGGTGAAGTAAACAGCATTTTCAAAATTTTGAGAGATTTGCTCTTAGATTGTCTTTCACACAGTAATGACATACAGTTACTAACCACTAGAGCAACTCCAGACTGACTTCCTAAAAGTGGTGGACAGGGACTCAGCGCAGCCAAGGCCATGAGATATGCAGCAAAAATGCCGCCTGCCAGTGACATCATACTAAGACCAATGCTGGACCTGTAATGAAACCATCAATTTCAATTCACACAATAGCATGACAGATTGTACACAAGCAGAATTTAAATCAGGGGTGTCCAAACTCGGCCCTGCAGAGTTTAGCTCCAACTTGCCTCAACACACCTTCCTGGAAGTTTCTAATATGCCCAGTAAGACCTTGATTAGCTGGTTTAGATGTGTTTAAGTGGGGTTGGAGCTAAACTCTACAGGACAGTAGCCCTCCAGGAGCAGGATTGGATTCACTCCTGAATTGAAATTTCCTGATAATTTACTCACCTCCGTGTCATCCAAGATGGTCATGTCTTTCTTTCTTCAGTCAAAAAGAAATTTAGGTTTTTGAGGAAAACATTCTAGGATTTTTCTCATTCTAGGAAGATCTAAACTGCAGTTTCAAAGCAGCTTCAAAGAGCTCTACACAATCCCAGTCGAGGAATGAGGGTCTTGTCTAGAGAAACAATCAGTCAGTTTCCCCCTCAAAAATAAACTATATACTTTTTAACCACTAATGCTCATCTTGAGCACGTTGTAGCACATCATATCACATCGGAAAGGTCACGTGTGATTAGTTTTTCATCTGTGTACTTCACAGAAACACCATCTCATTTTCTCCTCAGACGTTTTTAAAAGGAGTTTGACTTACTTTGCATGTTCGCTTTGTAAACACTGGGTCGGTACTTCCACCTACGCTGTGCATGACCTTTTCAACGTGACTATGTACTGTGAGAAATCGTGGATGCAGAGCTAGTGCAAAATAAGCATTTGTGGTTAGAAAGTATATATATATATATGACCGATCGTTTCACTAGATAAGACCTTTATTCCTAGTCTGGGATTGTGTAGAGCCTTTTGAAGCTGCACTGAAACTGCAATTTGGACCTTCAACCTGCTTACCCCTATTGCAGTACACTATATGGAGAAAGATCCTGGAATGTTCCCTCAAAAACCTTAATTTCTTTTCAACTAAAGAAAGGAAGAGCATCTTGGATGATACAGGAATGAGTAAATTATCAAGAATTTTTTTATTCTGGAGTGAACACATTGTTTAACTGGATCATTAAGCATAAAGAACTTTAACTTACTTACCTAAGTAGGACAAACATGGCCACAAAGCAGGCCAGAGGGTTTGCAATGTTACCCAAGACAACAGAAAGGTGAAAGGTCATGGCGCCATAAGGCAGACAGGAGAAACTCTGCACGGACGGCAGCACACCGTTGGTCAAAGCATTGGATATTCCTAGCAACAGCAGCAGGTATATATTGCGTGACGTCCAGAAAGCCACAACAGGTGCTTGTTTTTCAACTTGTTCCTCAGAAACCGGGGAACCTCCATTTTGTAAAGGGTGTGTCTCTTCTTCTGTTTTCACTGTTTCCTGCTCAGTCTTTGGAATTTCCTCTGCCCCAGTCTGGGTGATCACTCTGTATGTCAGAGCTAGGAAAGAGAGGGCCGAAATCGCCAGCATCACAGACAAGAACCAGAAGAAGTTTTGGGCTGAGAAGTTTTCTTTGAGATAGTGGGGCTTTGTGCCATTGGCTGTCTCAATGCACTCTAGTTTTCCTACACCCTGCCCCAAAGCAACCACACAGGGAAAGAGTGCAGAAAGACCCTGTCCCACAAAGAACGTTCGGATGTATTGCGCAGGGTAACGGAACATGAAGGGTAAGCAGGTGACGTTGGAAGTGCAGCAGACAAATGACAGGATGAAAGTAAGCAGCAGAAACGGGACAGATCTTGGCTCTCCAGCGACTGTGACCAAATTGGACCAAAAGATGGCTAGAAACACAGCTGCAACCACTGCTAGCACTTGTATAATGTGGATGACTATGCGTTCATTCAGCCATCCTGGAGCATAGTGGTGGGTTAAAGTCACAGCCACTGGACCCAAATTCCCAAATGCAATCAGCACTGAAAGATAGGCTGGCAAGTTCCATCCTGTAGAGAAAGGACATGTTTTAAGTTCTACAATTATTAGGATAAATACAGGATCTACTGGGTACAGCTGTTAAAGTTGTATTAAAACATTTTAATAGTTCTTAAAACACTATTTACCTTCAGGTAGAACACCCACAACAACCGGCAACTCAACCCATATTGAGTCTACAGAGATCCATGAACCCATTCCAAACAGGGCCACCAGAATGTGTGAAACAATGGCATGATTCCACCATGTATCTGCCATTTATATGTCTAAGAAAAGGGCAAAGGTGAGTTAGAGCATGCTTTTTTTAATTGACCTTATACTTCCTTGTTTAGACAAGCCAACTAAATCATTTCCGGTCAACTGTACTGTACCGTAATATGAGCGTACTTTGGTCGTTTTCTCTACATAATACATTCACAATCGAAGAAAAGTGTTGTTTATCTAAGAGGACTAAACGTCCATGTATACCGTTTCAAGAATGACAAATGCCAGTTTAAAAAAAATCGCGAGTAAATCGGCTAAATATGCGCAAGTCATTGCTATGATTGACAGTAATAACCGGACAAACATCTGACAAGCTGATGGCAAAAAAAAGAGCTTAAATGATTCAGACTAAATACAGAGTAACAAAACTACAGCAGTAACAGCAGTGTTGGTTAAATGTAGGCTATTTATTAGATTTTACAGTTCAAGATAAAACTTAAAAGATAAAAAGATTACTAAAAAGATAAAAATTTTAAAAGATTCAATTTTATAAAGTATTTCAAATTCCTATCGATTCTTACTGAGTGCATTATTTAATTATTATCCCATAAATATTTAACACATTTGTAGTGAACTATATTAGTATTTAAATAATTCACCCTTATAGGCTGTTTGTGTGTGAGCTTAATGACTTTCTGCATTTGCTATACTATATACTTAAGGGCGGTAAAAGTAATACAATTTATTATACTAGTAATTTTATAATAAATCGAAAAGCAAGACGTCTTGAAAATAGAGGGAGTTTGAAAGGCAGCTGCATAATAAATAATCCTCTGCTGCCATCTATTGGTTATATGCGGTAATTCCATATTATTTTAGCCAAAAAAAGACGTTTTCTGTGAAAAATCATTTTTTTCCGATGCGGTTTTTATGAATGAAAAGTGAGTCCTTGAAGTACATTTTATTTCACAGCTGTAGAGTTAGAAAATAATAAAAGATTTTTAAAAATGTGTTCATGACTATGAAGGCAAGTTAGTGATTATCAAAAATATGATTAAGATGTCCTTGAAGAGAAATATCGCTAGCTAGCTAACGTTAGCATAAACACATTATGATGGTGTTTAGCTGTCAGCATTTAAATGTACAACTATGCAGATAGGGAGAGTACGGGATTGCCAGGCTCCGCATTTAAATTATTTAGCTATTTAAATTATGTTGTTAAATAAAATGAAACAATGTTCATGCCGCTTACATTGTTTATAATGTTGCAATTATATTTTTTCTCAGTTTCTGATAAGAACGAGGCAGTAGATGAGTCTCACGAGTGTCCACCTAATATATAACACGTATAAAATGAGCTTCAGCGGAAGTTTACGAGCTGGCTTATCTTTATGCGGAAGTTCTAAAGAACGCTCCGTGCATAAGGTCAATTGCACATAATACACCTTTCTTGTGACTGTATTGAAATAATATAATAGTAAAAGTTAATTGCTTTCCTCATGCTAAACTATGTCATCTGATATAATTTGAATTAAAACTAATAAATGTTCATGACTTATCACTTTCTGAGTGATTATCATCACCAAAATGCTTGTTGCGCAAAATTATCAGTGTTCACTTATACACAGCAAAGAGATATATAGAATATACAGTATATAGCAAGTGTACATTTAAAATAAAAAAGGCACTAATTGCTGTTTAAAATATGTGTATACATATAAAAAATATTGTTTTTGAATTAATTTCCTGTTTTATATTTTAAAATTTGCTCTGCTTAAAGGAATAGTACTTTTGAACTGTTGTACAGAAAAAGCCACATTACTGGCTAAAAAAGGGTGAAAAAAAAAATTAAATATTGGATGGTAAATTATAATAATACAAAAAGAATATGGATGAATCTAAGGTCTGTAACATTTTAATTGCATAAAGTGCAAAGAATTTTCATCAACTGTTACTCCAATCTTAAGTGATACATGATCCTTCAGAAATCATTCTAATAGGCTGATTTATTATTAGAATTATCAATTTTATAAACTATCGTGAGCCAAATATTTTTTGGAACCTGTGATTCTTTTTTTCAGGATTCTTTGATGAATAAAAATCAGTTAAAAAGAACAGCATAAAATATTAAAATATACATATTTTCTAATAATATAAAGTCTTTGCTATCATTTTTTTTTTATTAATTTAACACATCCTTGGTAAATAAAAGTATTCATTTCTTTCAAAAAATTAAAGAATAAAAATTTACTGACCCCATTTGAACAGTAGTGTATATTGTTAGAAAACATTTATTTTAAATAAATACAGTACTTTTTAATCTTTTATTGATCAAGTAATCCTGAAAAAAGTAGCACGATTTCCTAAAAAATTAGAAAACATACAAAAATGTTATTTTAAATTGAAATAATATAACATTATAAATACTGTATAATGTAGTACATTATCAATAATAATAATAATAACAATAACAACAACAATAATAATTATTATTGGTGATAGTAGTAGTAACATTGTTTTACAATAAAAGCCAGGACAAGTAGGTTGCTACAAACATTTTTATTTCTTACAACTGTAAAAAAAAAACCCACAAATAAAAAAAACTATTAACTAATTAACTATTTTGATACTAATAAAAGTAGTAGTCTAACAAGCGTGTTAATAACAGAACATCTGATAACAAAGATCTTTACCATTTGTGGGGGAAAAAAAACAAGAAACTAATGCAAACTAATATAGTAGCATGTATTCAACATTTCCATCAGATTAAAGCACAATCAGAGAAACTCAAAGTTGTTCCTGTAACAAGGCTCAAAAACATTTGTTTTCTTTATATCAATACTCCTTTGTGGAGTTTGCTGACCAGTGGCTGTGCTTTGGGGGTCTGGGTTTGATGTTTCAATCGGGGTCTCTTCAATCTCAGTGTGATCAAGCATATTTTCAGATGGTGACGTGACTATAACTCTTTCATTTGGCAAGACGTCCTTCAACGTAGAAACCATGTCATTCAAAGAGAACCCTATGTGGTTTAGCTTTTTGTCTCTGGTACCCAAGATGCTCTTTTGGTAGTTCAGCTCACAGCGAATGACCTCACGTATATGCGCATGGCTTGCACCTTCTAGCTTTGTCAGCAGCCGTTCAACATCTTGCTTGCTTTTACATGGGCCACCATATTTTGAAACAGCTCCAACAATCATTTTCCTATAAATGTGATCCTGAGCTTTTTGCTTTAGTCTAGACACCTTAATTTTTTTGGCGGCATTGAGATTTGCTCCGTCAAGGATGGAGTAGCGTTTTTGACTGGTTTTGGAAGGGGACAATGTGATCGCTGGTGATGTAGGTTCATGTGTTGTCTCTCGGGAAGCAGGTTCTTGTTCTGCATTTTTGCCAACAGAACCCTCGGCTCGACCATGAGTTTTATCAGGCCTGTTCTTCTCATAAGGGTACGCATGACCGAAGGGGTACTCGCCCATCAGCTGAGAAAAAGTGCAGTTTGCCATTTGAACGGCTACATCCGAAGGCAGATCTTTGCAGTGTTCACCGCCAGGTAGGAAATCTTTAAGATTGTCCTCTAGTACAGCTGCAAGGGCTTTCATCATCCTCTGTAAACAAGCTTTTATCAGAGTACCGAACTGGTTCTCTGCATTATCAAGGCAAAATCTGAACACTCCTTCGAAAGTCCCCTCTTGCATTGGAACTTGTAGGAATACATTCACAAAGGCTTCTGGTTGCAGAAGGCAGCTTGCATCTTGAGACCATTCCAAGAGCTTTTCGTACAAGCAAAGGATGTACCTACTGAAAAGAGGATATTCTCCATCGCTCTTCAGAAGCTGCCAAAGGGGTCCCAAGACTTTAAGGTAGACAACAGCAACCACACCGACCAGTGCCTGCAAGGCCTCGTCATTTGCGTCAGCATTGACGCTCTCCAACAGGATATTGGAGTCGTCGTTCAGAAGCTGCAGGTCAGAAACAAACAGAGCAACATCTTCTTGATGGTGAATGAGTCCAGCAGCTGCTTCAAAGTAGTTAATGATACGATTTGACCTATAAATAGGCAGTCTGGAAGGGTTTTTTCTTTCGAGGCAAAAAGCAAGCCAGTGCCTGCGGTAATTTGGGCAGGTCTCCTCACTTGGACATAACATTTCAGATGCCATGTGAATGTAACGGGTCACGGCGCTCTCATCGAAGTTGAGAAAACTCTGAAATCTGGGGTGCTTGTCGCGTCCGAGTTTCTCGCCTGTGGTGTTCACGATATCTTTTTCGAAAGTCATCATTTGCTGTTCAATTACATCAATGAGTTCGAAAAGGAACTGGCAGATGTAACGCAGGAAATTCAAAGGTGGCACTAGTGGATGGGTGCTTCCTTTGACTTTGTCATCCAGGGTTCTTAGGTTAGAGTCTTCCTTCAGCATTGCAGAGAAGTGGTTTTGAAGCAGATCCATGGAAACCATCTTAGCAGCTTCATTCTTTGCTCCATAAATGTCTGCAATCTTTTGCCAAGACAGAACAGAGATATCAAGAAGCGATACATTGTCGCCAGTGTCAGTACTGGGGTCTCCTTCCATATCTTTCAGTGGCTGTATCTGTGTTTGATGGCTTTGTGATGCCTGTTCCCTTTTTACACTGATCGCATGGGGGATTTTCTTGGGTTCACGACGAGTTTTCACAGTCACATCTGTCTCCGAGATACGGAAGGGCTCATCTTCTTCCTTAAACGCAGAGGTAGGTTTATGACTGGAAATACGGCGTTTCTTCCTCAGGTGTGCTTTGACCATTGCCACCCTCCTGTATTCAATATCATCAGCATCAGCTTCAGGAGCAAGATCAAATGGACTCTGAAGAAACTCATCCAGCAATCCACGGCTCCTCTTTCGGCTCCTCTGATTGTTGCGGTACTGTACTCTGAAATTCTTGAGACTTGACCGTAAGAACCTGTAGGCTCTTTGGATCTTGCCATCACTACAAAATAAAGGCTCAAAGTTATGAATCCAGGACACCAAGACAACTGGGTCTAATTTCTCTCGTGAAATAAAATTAGTCAATTCAAGAATTAGACCGTTTGTGAGAGCAGTTAATTTTGCACGATCAGAAAAGTCTGACATTTCAAGTAAATCTCTTCTTCCGATTCCGATACTGTCACAAATAGGTCCAACAAATTCAAAGTTGACATCCGACTCGAGAAAGTTCTGCCTGGCATCTCCGGTTAAGCTCAAAGCTGTCGTGGTGTTTCTCTCAATCAAGCTTCGGAAATCAGCAGCCTGAAACATTGGGACAATCTTTTGGAGCCACTGTATTAAATCAACCCATGAAACATCTTGCTCCTCTCTCATCAGCCCAATCTGAACCAACATGCGAATTTTCCAGGGCTTTTCATCCAACTCCAACAGGTCTCCGTAATGAGCACCAAGGTAGTCGTCAACAAGCTTGGAGTAAAAGTCATCTTCTGCAAGACACAGTTTTCAAATGTAAGCAAACAGATACTTTTAAAAAAGTTGTTTGTTTTGATTGTAAGTCATTGAAAACAAAACAAAAAGTAGTACTTACTAAGCTCAGCAGCAATGGTCTTAGCACTCGCACTAGAGGAACCAAAGTCTTGCAGGTCCTCCATAGTCGATCATCAAAGAGGCTTGGCTTGTTTTTTAAACCATCTGGTGGAGCACGCTTCCAAATAAAGGCCAGATAAATGTTTTAGTAATAACGACCAGAGAATGGTAGTCCACAGCTGATTTTAACTGTGCAACAAAGATTATCCCTCAGGTTTTTTTTTTTAATCTTACTTACCTGAGACTGTAGTTTTCCTATTGGTATTACAGGTTTATAATAATTTTCAACTTAAAAATAAAACACTCATCTGCTTTTTCAGTCTTTAGATTTACAAGTCACATCATTTGTTTTACATTAGTAAGTTCCTTAAAAATATATCACGGTGTGTTTATGGCAAAATATAACAATCAGTTCTCAAATACAAATAATAAATACAATACTCTACAATAAAACTGTGGTAGCTTGGTATTATCCAATGCTGTCATCAGAAAAGAAATTACAAAGACTTTTACAGTTGTGATAATATTTACAGTAACTATGGTATTTATGGTTTCCTTGGTAATATATTGAAAGGGTTATGAATTATGTGTTATGATTACTTGTTGCATGTTACACAAGATCACAATAAACTAAATGAATAGAATTCATGGGATAAAAATAATAGTAAAGGAATGGTGCAAAAGGTCAGTTGCATGTCTGCTAGCTTAACTAACATAAATCAAGGTCACATATTCTGTCAACCTAGCAAGTTATGTATTAGTTACTCTTGAGTAACCAGGGAACAAAATGTTCACGCCCCATTTGCGCACGCGTCTGCTTTTGTAGGAAATATGTTGTATTGCTATTATTGACTAATATCTATTTTAGTCGTTTTAGTTTTACTGTTTTAAAAAACCTAAGGGATGAAAACTATTTTTATTCTTCGTGGATTGTCCTCTCTAGCCCCTCGAGAATGCGTCAATGCACCGTATCGTGAAGTTTGAAAACATGCTCTCTGTTGTATTGCTATTACTGTGGGAGATTACCATTGATAAGACGTTTCAACAATGCTATGTAGCAAATATGATTAAAACTTAAATTAGCATTCTTTAAAAACGAACACGATTCCATGTATTTACATCAACGGTAATGTTTAAGTGTGAAATCTCAAAACATACTCACCGACTTATTGTTCAGCTGTAGATGTAGATGTTGGTGTGCTGTGCGGCGTGTTTTTCTCTTTGGACCCTTTGCAGTGTACAGAGAGTCGGGGATTTCGATTCAGCAATAATTTTCATAAAAAGAGGAGCGTCCACTCTACATCATGGACTTCCTTGTTGAGTCACGTGCGCATCTGAGTTTTTGATTGGATATACCTCTTGCATTCTTTTTCGATAAAACGGCTACGCTAGTCCACTTCGCTACAGCGAAGCGAATTGGTTACAAAGAGCCGGTTCAGTGATTCTTTTACGTCATTACGTTATTGCGTCATCACATCAACCCTACTCCTAGCCTCCTAGCTCTAGCCGTTCAACTCATAAATAGTTTAACTAGTGAATAGTTGAATATTTTGCATTCTTTTAACGAATAACTAAATGGTCTGTCCAACTGTTCCAATACGGTCACATGTTGTTAGTTTTCTTTTCTATTATTTTTTATTGTTTAAATTTCAGGAGTCCCAGTTTTGTTGCAGCAGTGATTCAGCTCATAAAACATGAAGTCAGTTGTAACATAAATATAATTTAGACATTTTAAATAAAAAAATATATAAAAAAATAAAGATTTAAAAAAGAGAAACTCGCGAATATGTGACTTATCTTTTTGTTTTAATGATGTTTTCTTTGGATTGTTTGACAACTTGAAAGAAACTATAGGTAAATATTACATAATTAATTTGTTTTCTGTTATCCAAATTTCACTTAAACAAACAAAAATGCATTGGTTTCAAATCTCTTTTTCGCTTACCAAAGTTGATTAAAAAACATGGAAACTATCCAAAATTCTATAAAAAAGATAGAATAGCAATGAAAACTGTATTTCTTTATTTATCCTTTGTGTCTACTTGAGATGTAAATGTCCTTTGTTATTTTTTGTTCCCCTGGCAACACATCTGTTTCTATGTATATTCTATTGTATTGTATTTTTTTATTTCTGTTTTTACTTTTGTCTCTGTGTAATTGTACCTTTTTGTTGTAATTATTATTTTAATGTTTATAAATAAATAAGATGTTAACTCGCGAACCCAGGTCTGAACCAATCGTTCATTCCGAATCGACACTTAAAGGTTGTATCAGCGATTTCTAGCCTAAAACATAAAGTGTCAAATTCAGCTGACCTTTATTCACGATCCGCTCGCTGCCTGCCCCATAAATTGTCTGTGAAAAAAACGCGTCTCTCTGGTCAGCCTAGGGTCCGAGATATGCCAAAAAAACAATCGGCGCTATCAACTATTCCACAGATAAACAAACCGTGTTCCAACCAATCAGCGTCAGGGGTTTGGTGTTGTGGACTTTCCTACTGGTGCAGGGATGTGAGGGAGGCGGAGCGAAAGTCCACAACACCAAACACCTGTCGCTGATTGGTTGGAACACGGTTTGTTTATCTGTGGAATGGTTGGTAGTGCCAATTGTTTTTTTGGCATATCTCGGACCCTAGGCTGACCAGAGAGACGCGGTTTTTTCACAGACAATTTATGGGGCAGGCAGCGAGCGGATCGAGATGAAAGATCAGCTGAATTTTACACTTTATGTTTCAGGCTAGAAATCGCTGATACAAACTTTAATTTGTGAACAATGTTCGATTCCGATTCCTGGTTCTAGAATTGATGGGATTCGATTACAAGATTATTTTCGATTATTTTTTTATTATTAGATTGGAGGAACCTATAATTTAGCCATGACTGCAAAGATGCCTTCTCATAATATGAAGCTTTATTTGTCAATGACGATACATTTCTGTAGCTCTAAGTTATTTAATTTTGTCTACATTCCCCATTAAATTAGTCATAGCCCACAGTAGTGGACATGCGTTTGCGTGAATAAAACAAGATTAACGTTAAGTGTCTAAAATACATGTACATAGTTCAGCTGAATGATATTTACTTTAACCGTATGCTTTGCACAAAATTAACTACACTGAAACAAAATAACCCACCTTTGGAATCGACTCACGATTCCCAACGCCGAATCGATTCTTTTTGGAATCGATTCCCAGCCCTAGTTTAACCTAAGTATTGTAAATTAGGACCTGACTTAGGCCTTGTATCAGTTAAGAAGTTAGACTAGCAAAACAAACAACGTATATCTTTCATTTAATAAACGACAACGTTTGTGTTATATCCAAATTAGCATGCAATATAATTATTTATTTTATGAAGAACTGTACTGTGTGCTCTCTTCTTCTTCTTCTTCTTCTTCTTCTATTGACTTTTTATGGCGGTTGGCAAACAAACGATAGGTGCATTCCCGCCACCTACTGGGCTGGAGTGTGGACCCTTGATATCAGGAAAAAACTATTTATTCATAACCGAAAGTAAAAAAAATAAAATAAAAATAATAATAATAATAATCTTTATACAATTATATAAACCAATGTTAACTCCTTCTAAATCCTATGAAACAATTCTGTTTTTTTAAGTATCTTATCAATGCTTCATATATTCTTTTATGATTCCCTCCATTATTTAGCAGTGTTTTAAGTGAAAAATTACCAATGTCCATTTCTCTTAATTCTTTTATCAAACATGCCCTTTCGTTTTCATACTTAGCACAATTCATCAGTACATGCTCTACAGTTTCATCTTCCCCACACTTACTGCAATTCCCAGATTCATGTTTATTTATTTTATATAAAGAGTGATTTAGAACTGTGTGCCCTAATCTGAGTCTTGTTATTACTGTATCCTCTCTCCTATTTCCAAAATTCCCTCTTTCATTTCCAACTTTATTTACTATATGGAAAAAATGTCTTCCTCTTTCCTCCTTATTCCAAGACTCTTGCCATTTTATTTTAATCTGTGTGCTCTCATGTTATTGCCTCCTTATTTGTAATTCGCTTTGAATAAAAGCGTCTTCTAAATAAATAAACTAGAAATCTTAAGCAAAAAAGGTTATTTCTCAAACGAGAATGGGCAGGCTGGAAAGAGTCTCTTCCCTGCTTACGAAAGCGGAAATGACGACATTCGTTGACCAAAGAAAGGGCATCATGGGGCTCGGATAACAACAACAAAGGAGTAAAACGTACCGTTTTGCGATTATGTTTTAGTAATGGTGCTACAAACGCAAAATTAATTTGCACGATTATCCAGATTTTCAGCAAAGACTTAGACACTGCTGCTGAATCTGTCTGCAACAATGCACAAAGCGAAGCGAGTTTAAAGTTTCAGTCAGCTATCTGTAAGTCGTGCTTTTGCCAATTTTAAATATTTTGTTTACAGTCTCATTCATGACCTGCAGTCAAATTCAGGAAGGAGATTTTTAGGGACCAGTAGTAGAAGGCATGGAAAGCACAATAATGGAGGTATCTAACTCAAACACAGAGCCAGAGTCACTCCAGGCTCCTTCGGCAGAATTGTCAACCACTCAATCCAGCACAGCTGGGACATCCCAGACTGCACCTGCAAAAGGAAAAAGACTTTTGAAAAGAAAAGCAGATGACAAAAGCAAAAAGAAAAAGAAAAAACCTGTGAAACGAACTATAAGACCAAATTACACCGTCCAGGAAGGAGAGGACATGCTTTTGATTATATCAAATATAAATACTGGTGACAGCATATGGAAGCCCAAGCGGAAGGGATGTAAGAAAAAGAAGGTGAACGCAAAAGGCAAGAGTAAAACCTCTGCTAACAAAACTAAAAAACCACCAGTAAAAGTGAAAGTCACAGAGGAAACCACTGATAAAAATGTTGATTTGGAGAGTGTTAATGTTGATGGCTTTGACCGCTGGGGTCAGAGTTTGCCAATAGAAGTCCTGGTGAAAATCTTTCAGTTTGCAGTTCTCCAGGATGGAGCCGTTCCTTTTTTGTGCAGGTGAGGCACACGCGCTCTATATTTGTGGTATTCAGTTTGTCAAACCTTGCTACAGATACAAAATGTGACCCTTGATCTCAAAACCAGTCTTAAGGGCTGGATCCGTTGATGTATAGTTTGTTGGGATAGGACAATATTTGGCCGTAAAAATCTGGAATCTGAGGGTGTTTGTTCTAAGCAATGCATATTACTAATCAAAAATTAAGTTTTGATATATTTACGGTGGGAAATTTACAAAGCATCTTCATGGAACATGATCTTTACTTATTATCCTAATGATTTTTGGCATAAAAATAATAATGAATAATGAATAATAGTGAATGTACAGCACTCTCTTCACCCTCAATACCACGGCTGAGGTGAGTCCCTTGAGCAAGGCACCGCTCCCCCAACTGCTCCCCGGGCGCCGCAGCAATGGCTGCCCACTGCTCCGGGTGTGTGTTCACGGTGTGTGTGTGTTCACTACTGTGTGTGTGCACTTGGATGGGTTAAATGCAGAGCACAAATTCCTAGTATGGGTCACCATACTTGGCCTCACCTCACTTCCTTCCTTAATTTTGACCCATGCAGTGTATTGTTGGCTATTGCTACAAATACACTCATGCTACTTACGACTGGTTTTGTGGTCCAGGGTCACATATTTGCTTAAAGTTTATAGTTCATTTGTTTGCTGTCTTTAAAGGGTTGGCAGAGTTTGCCGTCTATGGAATGGAGCTGCATCCTCTCCGATCCTGTGGCGCAGTGTGTCAATTGGCTACTGCTGGATTGAACCTGGTAAGAGTCAATTACCTGGGACAGAACAGAAGATTAGGAACACTATAGACTGGCTAGCTGAAAACAGGTCAGTGGTTGAACTAAACAAAAGTATTTTTGTTAACTGGAAGAACTGATGAAGACTTACAAATCTTTTCAGTGTACAATAATGCATAACAAAGCCCCATCTATGCAAAATAGCTAAGTTTTGTTGTGTCCATTTCCTGCAGATTGTCTCAGTTGAGAGAGTTCTCCCTTTGCCACTGGAAAAAACATGTTGATTATGTATTTCAGGTATTTATAATCCATCTGCTGTGAAATTTTTTGACTGGCATCTGAATCTGTTTTTGATAAACTGTTTCTGTGCTCTGTTTTTCTAGAAAGTTTCACAATCTTGCAGCAATCTTTATTCTCTCAAGCTGTCTTACTGCACGGGAATGACAGAAACAGCCTTCCAAAGCCTTGGCGCTCACTGCCAATCATTAGAGAATATAAATTTGCAACACTCAGAGGTTTGTATGCAAACTGTTTACTTAGATTTGAAGGGACAGTTACCTAAAAATTAAACTTGTTTGTCAATTTTATTCACCATCATATCATTCCAAACCTGTATGGCCTACTTTCTTCTGTGGAACAGAAAAAAAAAAATTTGATGGACATACAAATTATAGACTACATATGCTGTCATATTAATTTGAAAAGCTTCTGTTCCCAGTGGATGGAAAAGTGTGACCAGTATGTAGTCACATATGTTAAAGGAATAGTTCACCCAAAAATTAAAGTTCTGTCATTAATTATTAACCCTTATGTCGTTCCAAAGCTGTAAGTTCTTCATTCATCTTTGAAACACAAATTAAGATATTTTTGATGAAATCCGAGAGCTTTCTGACCCTCCATAGACAGCAACCGACACGTTCAAAGCCCAAAAAGGTAGTAAGGACATTGTTAAACACGGAAGAGAAGAAACTGTTAAAAAAGTAATTTTTGTTTTCATTGCACACAAAAAGTTTTCTTTTTGCTGACCACTGACTATTTTAACAATTTTCTTACTACCTTTCTGGACGTGTTGGTTGCGTTGCTGTCTATGCAGGGTCAGAAAGCTCTCGGATTTCATCAAAAATATCTTAATTCGTGTTCCAAAGATGAATGAAGATCTTACAGGTTTAGAAGGACAGGAAGGTGAGTAAATAATGACAAGATTTCATTTTGGGGTAAACTATACGTTTAAAGCCATGGGGTCACAGTCAACAGGGGTTTGGAATGACATGAGAGGGAAGTAAATGATTTCTTTTTAATGTGAACTTTTCCTATAAGAATGTTAAGCATTTTTGTCCATTTTAATAGTATACCGCACACATTCATACATTTTATTTTACACCATATGTTTCACTGGTTCACTGCATGCTACCCCTTATACCTGTTTTTGTGTCTTTTTTTAATACAGTTTAATGTTGATGGTCTGGTGTCCTTCCTTGAGGCATACGGCAACCAAATAAAGAAAATTTACTTCACACACAGCACCAAGAGTGACAAACTGCTCAGTGCTTTGTCTGTAAGTTGATATTAATCTCTTTATTTTATTAGTTTATTCTTAATTTTTTTTTTAAACAAAGTTCAAAGTAACTTCAAAAATCAGTGGCAGTGGAAACAAACGTCTTATTACCTCGGCTCTCTAACAGTTTTTCTGGCATGCCTTCGCCACCTGGCTGCCCATTGTTTTCTCTAATTCAGCTAGGGAAGTCCTGGGGATGTATGTGTTCGGGTCAAGTCTTGAGCTTGAGCCCTGCACCAGGATAGCAAGGATAGCAAACCAAATATGTTTACTACTTCTGCCATTTAAAGATGATGTAAAATGTTTTTATTCTATAAGAGTATGTGAAGTGCATGTTTGTTTGTTTCTGATGATGCAAATGTTTCTGAAATTAAAGAAAGGTTGCTGTCCTGAGCTCAAGCTGCTGGAGATCAATACTAAATTAGACGGAGGATACTGCCAGCTTCCTATCTGTATTCAGGCTTTGCAGATTGGATGCCCTAAACTACAGGTATTAACGTAAAATGTGCTGTGATTGTCATGTACACAAACCAAATCACTCCTTGTTTATAAAAAAAAAAAATATGCATAGGTTTAATTAATTTGAATAAAGTGACATTATTAAGTAAAATTAATTAAGGACCCAGAACAATTGTGTGCGGAGTAGGGGATTGCATAGCTTTTTTTTTTATTTAGTGCACAGTTACTGTTTGAAATTCTAAAACATTCTTGCACACACTTCTGTAAGTGTTATTAATGTTGACTTTCCAAAATGAGAATTTATAAAAATTGTGCTACATATATTAAGTGTTATAAACCTTTTTTATCTTTTGCAATTTAGACTTTTAGGTTAATGAATGTCACTCCAGTTCCTAAAATGATTCGGAACACACCCAGTTCAACATCTGGTTTTCCCATGCTAGAGGAGCTGTGCATTGCCACTTCCTCTCACTCTTTCATGACCAACAATGACCTGAACAATGTGCTCCATGGCTCCCCCCATCTGCGTGTGCTGGACCTACGTGGTGGCTCCCGCATCACAGCCACTGGCCTGTATGCTCTGCCTTGTGAGAGTAAGTCTTCATTTTGAAATAAGAAGAAAGTGAACATTGATGTGCCTTATACAGCAGTAAAAAAGTAATGTAAACCACACATTTTTATTTTGTGTATTTGTTGAAATGCAATGTGTTTATGCAGTTTTGAGGTTTAAAAACATTATTTTCCACATACTTTACATTATTGTTGCTCCTTTCTGCCCCGTCTTTCTGAAACACTTTGTTTTTTACAAAACTCATTGTTAATGGAAACCGAGGTGTCTTCTGATTGGCCAGCTATCTGGTGTGTTGTGATTGGCCGAATACCTCAAGCGTGTGACGGAAATGTTACAGCCCATACCATGCCGCGACGAGACAGAAACAATAAAACCCATTATAAATGAGGCATTTGTTGCATCCAGTGGGGACATAACTACTGATTATAATGACTTATACTGTCTTTTTATGCGTTGCGTCACATCGTAAACATAACACCATGTCTGCATTTGCGATCGTACAACGAGAAACGACAAGCACTACTCTACACTGCTCAAATCTCATGTTTGAAAAGTCAGTACTGAATTCTTTAAATTTGAAAACGTACTTACAGGCCATCATTCAGAAGTGCAGACTGTCCTTAACCCTTAACCCTTTGTGTACAGCTGGCATTGTAAGCTGCTCTCCCAGGTTCAGGAAACAGTCCTCTGTGAAATGCGCACCACCCACTCCAATATTTGCGTTGTACTGTTCCGGAACAGCGTTGTAAATATAACTTAACCACTGAGTCTTAAAGGAACACTCCACTTTTTTTGGAAATAGGCTCATTCTCCAACTCCCCCCCGAGTTAATAAGTTGAGTTTTACCGTTTTGAAATCCATTCAGCCGTTCTCCTGTTCTGGCGATATCACTTTTAGCATAGCTTAGCATAGATCATTGAATCCTATTAGACCAATAGCATCACGTTCAAAAATGACCAACGAGTTTCGATATTTGTCCTATTAAAAACTTGACTCTTCTGTAGTTATATCGTGTACTAAGACCGGTGGAAATGCAAAGCTTCAATTTTCTAGGCTGATAAGATTAGGAACTACACTCCCATTCCGGCGTAATAGTCAAGGAAGTTTTCTGCCGTAATAAGGCCGAAGCAGGAGCAGTAATACCACGCGGCACATGTGGAAATGCTAAACTAGCTGGGAACTCATTTCTGATAATACTCTGCCTGCTT
The DNA here is from genome assembly GCF_049309525.1 of Garra rufa. NCBI lineage: Eukaryota > Metazoa > Chordata > Actinopteri > Cypriniformes > Cyprinidae > Garra > Garra rufa. Next base: position 30,696,605 of record NC_133377.1, read on the forward strand.
CGGCCATATTACGGCAGAAAACTTCCTTGACTATTACGCCGGAATGGAAGTGTAGTTCCTAATCTTATCAGCCTAGAAACTCGCAGCTTTGCATTTCCACGGCTCTTAGTACACGATATAACTACAGAAGAGTCAAGTTTTAAATACAACAAATATGGAAACTCGTTGGACATTTTTGAACGCGATGCTACTGGTCTAATAGGATTCAATGATCTATGCTAAGCTATGCTAAAAGTGATATCGCCAGAACAGGAGAATGGCTGAATGGATTTCAAAACGGTAAAAATCAACTTATTAACTCGGGGGGAGTTGGAGAATGAGCCTATTTCCAAAAAAAGTGGAGTGTTCCTTTAACTTTTAGAATAATAATCTCTTTGGTTTTGAGACTTTAAGCTTTGCACCTAATCTATGCACAAACAGCTTGTAAAACTCCAAAGACAAAGGAAAACAAGAAACCGCATAATGTGACCCCTTTAAAGTATTTGGTACAGAAGGATCTCCTCATACCTATGAATACTATGCTGCTTTTCCCTTAATTTGCTCCCTTGTCTTGTGTAGAACTGGAGTGTCTATATTGGGGCCTGTACTTCAATAGCAATACCATGGTAGCATCCAAGAAAGGCATACACATGCTTGCCAACAAATGGAGCGGCACCCTCAGGGAGCTTGATTTGGCCAACCAGCCATTTTCAGAAGAAGACATGGAGATTGCCATGGGACATCTTGCACATGGTGCTGGAGTTGATTTGTTTCGCTCCCTGAACCTCAGTGGTACTAAAATCACATCTTCTGCACTCAGGTAATGGTTACCTTTGTAGCTGTGCACATACAGTTGAAGTCGAAAGTTTACAAACACCTTGCAGAATCTGCAAAATGATAATTATTTTGCCAAATTAAGAGCAATAGTTTTTGTTTAGTTAAACTACCCCCTGTACTTCAGAAAAAACCTTCAGGTCCCACTAGGGGTGTGACGAGACACTTATCTCACGAGACGAGACACGAGATTGGGTTCACGAGAACGAAACGAGACGAGATTTTTAAACTTATTTAAAGAAATCCTCAATTATGAAATATATATAAAAAATTTATTTTGTTCAACAAAAAACTGAAAATGCAAAAAAAATTTAGGTGCATTTTGATATGAAATTAAACTTATATTTTAATGAATTATACGCAGTAATAAACATGTAAACTAATGCTGAAAAATAATTTTCTTTTATTAATTGGAGATCAAGATTTTGAAATTAGATTAGAAATCTAAACAAAATTACATAGTTCACTAGTGGTTCTGACAGTTATGTTGTTCATTGCTTAAGTCTAAATTTGAACAAAATTTTAAAAATGCAGGAGCCAGTGTCTCAATTAATAAAGACTTGTTTCACTATGGGAATCTTTTGAATGTATAAGTCAATGACAGATACTTTTTTTAAACGTGCGGTTGTCGCCACCTCCTGGCGATAGAGGACACTACATACGTGTTAGAAGATACTTTAGTTTTGATCGCTACTGTAGACAATAAGTGTTTATACCCATAAGCTATAAGCTATTATCCCAGTACTTCCGTTATTTAAATGTCTAAAGAAACAAAGAAATAATGATGATTATGTGGTTAAAAAGACTGTTGCTTTCTGAAACAGCAGCAGCAAGAATGCAGATTTGAATGTCCTCAATAACTTTCACATCGCAAGCGTCAGTGGAGCACGTGCAACAGTTTTAATAGACACTGCTGAATCGTCATTCATAAGTAAGATCGTGTGGGTGTTTGACTAGTCATTCAGCTCTAATGTAAATACTGCAAAATGTTTTGCCATGATATCGTCACGTTCTCGTGAGACCAGTCAGATCTCGCGGGACACATCGGAATATCGTCACACCCCTAGGTCCCACAAATTCTTTGGTTTTTCAGCATTTTTGTGTATTAGATAAATTCACCCTGATCGTCAAATTCAAACAAATTTCACCCTTTGGCTCTTAAAGGAGAAGTCCGGTGTGATATTGACCTAAAGTGTGTTGAATCATGATACCGAGTGTGAACTTACCCTTCATATCTCATCTCGGCTTGTCCACTGCAGTCCGAAATCTGGCGTTAGTTAACCGATACTAACAACAGGTTGTCAATGAGGGTGAATAGGGCATCGGACTAGCCATGTAAATAAATCACTGTTTTACACCATTTACGAGGCACAAAGTAGCGCCACACTTCATTGGTAGACTTCCAAGGGCCCTGACATTTAAAACGAGACATTGAGAACTTTGAAAAAGCACTGGTAGTTTATTTACAAGAAGATTTATACAGACATTCCCCTTAGTAAAATTACCGGTCGCCGCCATCTTGAATTTAGTCACGATAAGTCGAGTGACGAGCAGGAAGGAAACCACAACCTGATAAGTTGATAACCTGATAAGTTCCTTCCTGCTCTTTAAAAGTAAACAAAAACATGCACAGACAAATCCAAATTACACCCTGTGACCCGTGACGATACATTGATGTCCTAAGACATGAAACGATCATCTTTTGCAAGAAACTGAACAGTATTTATATCATTTTTTACGTTTGATACGCAGCCACGTCCAATTGTCATGAGCACAAGCTTTTCATCCGGCTTGTTACACGTGTACGCGCTCTGACGTAGTATACGCAAACGGCGTAAGGGGAAATCGGTGAAAAGACCCGGATGAGTTTGCGCAAGCAAGCGTAATCTTTTAGTTTTAAATCGGTTTGAAAAATCAGGATAAGCGCAAGTAATTACCATTTTGAATAGCCGCTATACCTACAATCTATGTGCACAGTGTAAACAATGAGTGTTGTATACATGCAACAGATCGCTTCCGGTGTTTGCGTATTCTACGCCAGAGCGCGTGCTCATGAAACGTGCCTGATGCTAAACTCATGCTCAGGACAGATGAACATGGCTATGTATCAAAGGTAAAAAATGATATAAAGACTGTTCAGTGTCTTAGGACATCAATGTATCGTCACGAGCCTCAGGGTGTAATTTGGATTTATCTGTGCATGTTTTTTTTTTGTTTTTTTTACTTTTAAAGGTTTGGTGCCCATCCACTGCCATTATTTGGCTGGCAGACTGCACAGGTTTTCGTTAAAAATCTTTGTTTGTGTTCTGCTGAAGAAACAAAGTCACCTACATCTTGGATGCACTGGGGGCAAGCAGATAAACATCAAATTTTAATTTTTGGGTGAACTATCCCTTTAAGAATCAAGTGTATGTGAACTTTTGAACGGGGTCATTTTTATATTTTACTATTACATTTACTATTATTTTCTCTTGTGGACTACATGTTACCATCTTTTATGTGAAATATCTTGTTCAGGTCAGTTCTAAATAAATAAAAAAACATGCATTTTATATCATCCCTCTTTATTTTGGTAAAATAATTAACAATTTGCAGATTCTGCAAGATGTATGTAAACTTTTGTACTAGGGCTGCACGATTAATCGCACAATGTTGTGAGGCGCATTTGGTCAATGAAGCCGGTACTTTAATTAGTAGTAAATCTCCATCACGTGCGTTCAGCTGGAGCGGCAATTAATACACAGAGACGTAAATCACTGACAAGCTACGCCAAATCCCTATTAAAATCGCATTCGATTTTGAGCGCGATTTGGCGTAGCTTGTCAGTGATTTACGCCTCTGTGTATTAATTGCCGAATGCTGAATGCCCGTGCTGGAGATTTACTTCTAATCAAAGTACCGGCTTCATTGACTAAACGCGCTTCACAACATCATGCGATTAATCGTGCAGCCCTATTTTGTACTCAACTGTACATATAGTAACTGCCAAAAGATTCAGGACCCATTAAAATTTAGACAAGTGTTTATAAATATACAGTAATAGAAAGTGCAGGCAGTTTCTTAATTTTCAGTAGATCGGTAAAGCTGTTCTGGTACCATTTTTAATGTTTTACAGGTTACTGATAAGTCAGTCACCAGCACTGAAGTACTTGAATCTGTCTTCTTGCCGGTATCTGCCTAGAGGACTCAAACGAATATATCATGGTCAAGAAGACATTCAGCTGCTACTGGACAAATTAGACTGAATGCGTATGTATTGCATACTGTACTCTGATATTTAATTCTGTTTTTGTCAAAGTGTACAACATTTTGTTTCTCATTCTGTGGTTTGTATATAAAGATCAGGACTTTTCAGTTTACATCACATTTACAAGTTGCTGCAACCATTTTTCTTATTATCAATAATGTTGAATGTTGTGACTTTATCACAATGTGAACAATCCATGTTTAACAAAATGTAGTCTTTAAAATTATACTATACTGACTTGAAAATTATCCAATAAAGTGACATATTGCAACTCTGTGTTTATTTGAATTGTTTTGAACACAAAGCAAGAGAGCAATAGTTCAAATATGAAAATACAAAATTGAACAGTACACTACATTTTTAAACAAATAGCATTTATATATTTGTGCTTTTACTTTTGTGCTTTTAATAATGCTTCTACATTTCAGTAAAACTAAAAATGTATGCAATATAATAATGTAAGCAATGCCAACTTAAAATGAATATTAACTGATATACATTCACAGATATATAAGTATAAACAGAACAGTGTGATTGTACTTAATGAGTATAGTTAAGTCAGAATAAATTGCATTGCATTTTGCATCCAATGTTAACTCTACTTTTTCAAAGCAAGCAGACTCAGACCAGTCTTTGGGTCTTTAATGCACCGCTCCACAAGCTGTGAGTATGTGAGGTTCTCCTGTGTGTTGGGATCAAAGAAACCCTTGGTGTCATCATCTGGATCAGAGAGGATCTTGTTCATCTCCTCATCAAAGTACCCTCTTTGGTAAGCCACCTCCACAGGAACACGATGGCTGTGCACAGGATCAATGATGCCCCCAGTGGCGATTTGAGCTTCTAATAGACGAACACCGTGGTCCTTGACAATCAGATCTTTTTTCAAGGCCTGGAACAAGGAGATTATGTTTCCTGTGTTGGGGTCAGTGTAACCAGTGACTGCCCGTTCTGCAGAAAGCAGTTTGTTTTTCCATTCTGCCCCTACAAGTTTTTCGGCCACTGCTTGCTCTACTGACAGCTTTTTATTCTTCACTGGATCAATCATAAAGCCAGTGGCAGCCTGGGCTTCAAGTAGAATCAGAGATGTTCCAGGTGTCAGAAGTCTCTTATTTTTGGCTTCAGAGATGCTCATAGTCTGTTTGGTAGACTGTACAAATACACCAGCTATGCAATTTGTTCCTTTCAGGTACTTTCGCACAGAGTCCATTTGACTTACATGATCAACTGTGACTTTTCCCGAAGTTAGGTCTTTGTAAATTTTCTCATCAATGACTTTGCCTTGCAGCAACTCATCAGCAGTTACATCTTTTCTGATACCATGAAATGTTTGATTTTCAGCTGTCTGTGTTGTAGTTGTAGTTGTTGTAATGGTTTGGGTGCTTGTTCCTGATTTCTGTGATATCAATGTCAGAACTATTTCTAGGAACTTTTCTATGGTTATTGTGCCTGATTTAAATTGCTCCACCAGTTCTCTCCTCTTTTCTTCAGTTATGTAATTTGAGTAGAGCAGATCCCAAAGAGTCACCAGCTGTCCTTGAAATTTACCTCCTGCTTTCGTTGTGGTTGTAGACTTAAGGATATTCTTTGTATGTTCATCAACGAAGAAGTAGTACTCGCCCTTTTTGGTGATCACAAGAAGGCTCAGGCCAGTGTTGGGGTCTTTAATGCACCGCTCCACAAGCTGTGAATATGTGAGGTTCTCCTGTGTGTTGGGATCAAAGAAACCCTTGGTGTCATCATCTGGATCAGAGAGGATCTTGTTCATCTCCTCATCAAAGTACCCTCTTTGGTAAGCCACCTCCACAGGAACACGATGGCTGTGCACAGGATCAATGATGCCCCCAGTGGCGATTTGAGCTTCTAATAGACGAACACCGTGGTCCTTGACAATCAGATCTATTTTCAAGGCCTGGAACAAGGAGATTATGTTCCCTGTGTTGGGGTCAGTGTAACCAGTGACTGCCCGTTCTGCAGAAAGCAGTTTGTTTTTCCATTCTGCCCCAACAAGTTTTTCGGCCACTGCTTGCTCTACTGACAGCTTTTTATTCTTCACTGGATCAATCATAAAGCCAGTGGCAGCCTGGGCTTCAAGTAGCACCAGAGATGTTCCAGGTGTCAGAAGTCCCTTATTTTTGGCTTCAGAGATGCTCATAGTCTGTTTGGTAGACTGCACAAATACACCAGCTATGCAATTTGTTCCTTTCAGGTACTTTCGCACAGAGTCCATTTGACTTACATGATCAACTGTGACTTTTCCCGAAGTTAGGTCTTTGTAAATTTTCTCATCAATGACTTTGCCTTGCAGCAACTCATCAGCAGTTACATCTTTTCTGATACCATGAAATGTTTGATTTTCAGCTGTCTGTGTTGTAGTTGTAGTTGTTGTAATGGTTTGGGTGCTTGTTCCTGATTTCTGTGATATCAATGTCAGAACTATTTCTAGGAACTTTTCTATGGTTATTGTGCCTGATTTAAATTGCTCCACCAGTTCTCTCCTCTTTTCTTCAGTTATGTAATTTGAGTAGAGCAGATCCCAAAGAGTCACCAGCTGTCCTTGAAATTTACCTCCTGCTTTCGTTGTGGTTGTAGACTTAAGGATATTCTTTGTATGTTCATCAACGAAGAAGTAGTACTCGCCCTTTTTGGTGATTACAAGAAGGCTCAGGCCAGTGTTGGGGTCTTTAATGCACCGCTCCACAAGCTGTGAGTATGTGAGGTTCTCCTGTGTGTTGGGATCAAAGAAACCCTTGGTGTCATCATCTGGATCAGAGAGGATCTTGTTCATCTCCTCATCAAAGTACCCTCTCTGGTAAGCCACCTCAACAGGAACACGATGGCTGTGCACAGGATCAATGATGCCCCCAGTGGCGATTTGAGCTTCTAATAGACGAACACCGTGGTCCTTGACAATCAGATCTATTTTCAAGGCCTGGAACAAGGAGATTATGTTCCCTGTGTTGGGGTCAGTGTAACCAGTGACTGCCCGTTCTGCAGAAAGCAGTTTGTTTTTCCATTCTGCCCCAACAAGTTTTTCGGCCACTGCTTGCTCTACTGACAGCTTTTTATTCTTCACTGGCTCAATCATAAAGCCAGTGGCAGCCTGGGCTTCAAGTAGCACCAGAGATGTTCCAGGTGTCAGAAGTCCCTTATTTTTGGCTTCAGAGATGCTCATAGTCTGTTTGGTAGACTGCACAAATACACCAGCTATGCAATTTGTTCCTTTCAGGTACTTTCGCACAGAGTCCATTTGACTTACATGATCAACTGTGACTTTTCCCGAAGTTAGGTCTTTGTAAATTTTCTCATCAATGACTTTGCCTTGCAGCAACTCATCAGCAGTTACATCTTTTCTGATACCATGAAATGTTTGATTTTCAGCTGTCTGTGTTGTAGTTGTAGTTGTTGTAATGGTTTGGGTGCTTGTTCCTGATTTCTGTGATATCAATGTCAGAACTATTTCTAGGAACTTTTCTATGGTTATTGTGCCTGATTTAAATTGCTCCACCAGTTCTCTCCTCTTTTCTTCAGTTATGTAATTTGAGTAGAGCAGATCCCAAAGATTCACCAGCTGTCCTTGAAATTTACCTCCTGCTTTCATTGTGGTTGTAGACTTAAGGATATTCTTTGTATGTTCATCAATGAAGAAGTAGTACTCGCCCTTTTTGGTGATTACAAGAAGGCTCAGGCCAGTGTTGGGGTCTTTAATGCACCGCTCCACAAGCTGTGAGTATGTGAGGTTCTCCTGTGTGTTGGGATCAAAGAAACCCTTGGTGTCATCATCTGGATCAGAGAGGATCTTGTTCATCTCCTCATCAAAGTACCCTCTTTGGTAAGCCACCTCCACAGGAACACGATGGCTGTGCACAGGATCAATGATGCCCCCAGTGGCGATTTGAGCTTCTAATAGACGAACACCGTGGTCCTTGACAATCAGATCTTTTTTCAAGGCCTGGAACAAGGAGATTATGTTTCCTGTGTTGGGGTCAGTGTAACCAGTGACTGCCCGTTCTGCAGAAAGCAGTTTGTTTTTCCATTCTGCCCCTACAAGTTTTTCGGCCACTGCTTGCTCTACTGACAGCATTTTATTCTTCACTGGATCAATCATAAAGCCAGTGGCAGCCTGGGCTTCAAGTAGAATCAGAGATGTTCCAGGTGTCAGAAGTCCCTTATTTTTGGCTTTAGAGATGCTCATAGTCTGTTTGGTAGACTGCACAAATACACCAGCTATGCAATTTGTTCCTTTCAGGTACTTTCGCACCGAGTCCATTTGACTTACATGATCAACTGTGACTTTTCCCGAAGTTAGGTCTTTGTAAATTTTCTCATCAATGACTTTGCCTTGCAGCAACTCATCAGCAGTTACATCTTTTCTGATACCATGAAATGTTTGATTTTCAGCTGTCTGTGTTGTAGTTGTAGTTGTTGTAATGGTTTGGGTGCTTGTTCCTGATTTCTGTGATATCAATGTCAGAACTATTTCTAGGAACTTTTCTATGGTTATTGTGCCTGATTTAAATTGCTCCACCAGTTCTCTCCTCTTTTCTTCAGTTATGTAATTTGAGTAGAGCAGATCCCAAAGAGTCACCAGCTGTCCTTGAAATTTACCTCCTGCTTTCGTTGTGGTTGTAGACTTAAGGATATTCTTTGTATGTTCATCAATGAAGAAGTAGTACTCGCCCTTTTTGGTGATCACAAGAAGGCTCAGGCCAGTGTTGGGGTCTTTAATGCACCGCTCCACAAGCTGTGAATATGTAAGGTTCTCCTGTGTGTTGGGATCAAAGAAACCCTTGGTGTCATCATCTGGATCAGAGAGGATCTTGTTCATCTCCTCATCAAAGTACCCTCTTTGGTAAGCCACCTCCACAGGAACACGATGGCTGTGCACAGGATCAATGATGCCCCCAGTGGCGATTTGAGCTTCTAATAGACGAACACCGTGGTCCTTGACAATCAGATCTATTTTCAAGGCCTGGAACAAGGAGATTATGTTTCCTGTGTTGGGGTCAGTGTAACCAGTGACTGCCCGTTCTGCAGAAAGCAGTTTGTTTTTCCATTCTGCCCCTACAAGTTTTTCGGCCACTGCTTGCTCTACTGACAGCATTTTATTCTTCACTGGATCAATCATAAAGCCAGTGGCAGCCTGGGCTTCAAGTAGCACCAGAGATGTTCCAGGTGTCAGAAGTCCCTTATTTTTGGCTTCAGAGATGCTCATAGTCTGTTTGGTAGACTGCAGAAATACACCAGCTATGCTATTTGTTCCTTTCAGGTACTTTCGCACAGAGTCCATTTGACTTACATGATCAACTGTGACTTTTCCCGAAGTTAGGTCTTTGTAAATTTTCTCATCAATGACTTTGCCTTGCAGCAACTCATCAGCAGTTACATCTTTTCTGATACCATGAAATGTTTGATTTTCAGCTGTCTGTGTTGTAGTTGTAGTTGTTGTAATGGTTTGGGTGCTTGTTCCTGATTTCTGTGATATCAATGTCAGAACTATTTCTAGGAACTTTTCTATGGTTATTGTGCCTGATTTAAATTGCTCCACCAGTTCTCTCCTCTTTTCTTCAGTTATGTAATTTGAGTAGAGCAGATCCCAAAGAGTCACCAGCTGTCCTTGAAATTTACCTCCTGCTTTCGTTGTGGTTGTAGACTTAAGGATATTCTTTGTATGTTCATCAATGAAGAAGTAGTACTCGCCCTTTTTGGTGATTACAAGAAGGCTCAGGCCAGTGTTGGGGTCTTTAATGCACCGCTCCACAAGCTGTGAGTATGTGAGGTTCTCCTGTGTGTTGGGATCAAAGAAACCCTTGGTGTCGTCATCTGGATCAGAGAGGATCTTGTTCATCTCCTCATCAAAGTACCCTCTCTGGTAAGCCACCTCCACAGGAACACGATGGCTGTGCACAGGATCAATGATGCCCCCAGTGGCGATTTGAGCTTCTAATAGACGAACACCGTGGTCCTTGACAATCAGATCTATTTTCAAGGCCTGGAACAAGGAGATTATGTTCCCTGTGTTGGGGTCAGTGTAACCAGTGACTGCCCGTTCTGCAGAAAGCAGTTTGTTTTTCCATTCTGCCCCAACAAGTTTTTCGGCCACTGCTTGCTCTACTGACAGCTTTTTATTCTTCACTGGATCAATCATAAAGCCAGTGGCAGCCTGGGCTTCAAGTAGCACCAGAGATGTTCCAGGTGTCAGAAGTCCCTTATTTTTGGCTTCAGAGATGCTCATAGTCTGTTTGGTAGACTGCACAAATACACCAGCTATGCAATTTGTTCCTTTCAGGTACTTTCGCACAGAGTCCATTTGACTTACATGATCAACTGTGACTTTTCCCGAAGTTAGGTCTTTGTAAATTTTCTCATCAATGACTTTGCCTTGCAGCAACTCATCAGCAGTTACATCTTTTCTGATACCATGAAATGTTTGATTTTCAGCTGTCTGTGTTGTAGTTGTAGTTGTTGTAATGGTTTGGGTGCTTGTTCCTGATTTCTGTGATATCAATGTCAGAACTATTTCTAGGAACTTTTCTATGGTTATTGTGCCTGATTTAAATTGCTCCACCAGTTCTCTCCTCTTTTCTTCAGTTATGTAATTTGAGTAGAGCAGATCCCAAAGAGTCACCAGCTGTCCTTGAAATTTACCTCCTGCTTTCGTTGTGGTTGTAGACTTAAGGATATTCTTTGTATGTTCATCAACGAAGAAGTAGTACTCGCCCTTTTTGGTGATTACAAGAAGGCTCAGGCCAGTGTTGGGGTCTTTAATGCACCGCTCCACAAGCTGTGAGTATGTGAGGTTCTCCTGTGTGTTGGGATCAAAGAAACCCTTGGTGTCATCATCTGGATCAGAGAGGATCTTGTTCATCTCCTCATCAAAGTACCCTCTCTGGTAAGCCACCTCAACAGGAACACGATGGCTGTGCACAGGATCAATGATGCCCCCAGTGGCGATTTGAGCTTCTAATAGACGAACACCGTGGTCCTTGACAATCAGATCTATTTTCAAGGCCTGGAACAAGGAGATTATGTTCCCTGTGTTGGGGTCAGTGTAACCAGTGACTGCCCGTTCTGCAGAAAGCAGTTTGTTTTTCCATTCTGCCCCAACAAGTTTTTCGGCCACTGCTTGCTCTACTGACAGCTTTTTATTCTTCACTGGATCAATCATAAAGCCAGTGGCAGCCTGGGCTTCAAGTAGCACCAGAGATGTTCCAGGTGTCAGAAGTCCCTTATTTTTGGCTTCAGAGATGCTCATAGTCTGTTTGGTAGACTGCACAAATACACCAGCTATGCAATTTGTTCCTTTCAGGTACTTTCGCACAGAGTCCATTTGACTTACATGATCAACTGTGACTTTTCCCGAAGTTAGGTCTTTGTAAATTTTCTCATCAATGACTTTGCCTTGCAGCAACTCATCAGCAGTTACATCTTTTCTGATACCATGAAATGTTTGATTTTCAGCTGTCTGTGTTGTAGTTGTAGTTGTTGTAATGGTTTGGGTGCTTGTTCCTGATTTCTGTGATATCAATGTCAGAACTATTTCTAGGAACTTTTCTATGGTTATTGTGCCTGATTTAAATTGCTCCACCAGTTCTCTCCTCTTTTCTTCAGTTATGTAATTTGAGTAGAGCAGATCCCAAAGAGTCACCAGCTGTCCTTGAAATTTACCTCCTGCTTTCGTTGTGGTTGTAGACTTAAGGATATTCTTTGTATGTTCATCAATGAAGAAGTAGTACTCACCCTTTTTGGTGATCACAAGAAGGCTCAGGCCAGTGTTGGGGTCTTTAATGCACCGCTCCACAAGCTGTGAGTATGTGAGGTTCTCCTGTGTGTTGGGATCAAAGAAACCCTTGGTGTCATCATCTGGATCAGAGAGGATCTTGTTCATCTCCTCATCAAAGTACCCTCTCTGGTAAGCCACCTCAACAGGAACACGATGGCTGTGCACAGGATCAATGATGCCCCCAGTGGCGATTTGAGCTTCTAATAGACGAACACCGTGGTCCTTGACAATCAGATCTATTTTCAAGGCCTGGAACAAGGAGATTATGTTCCCTGTGTTGGGGTCAGTGTAACCAGTGACTGCCCGTTCTGCAGAAAGCAGTTTGTTTTTCCATTCTGCCCCAACAAGTTTTTCGGCCACTGCTTGCTCTACTGACAGCTTTTTATTCTTCACTGGATCAATCATAAAGCCAGTGGCAGCCTGGGCTTCAAGTAGCACCAGAGATGTTCCAGGTGTCAGAAGTCCCTTATTTTTGGCTTCAGAGATGCTCATAGTCTGTTTGGTAGACTGCACAAATACACCAGCTATGCTATTTGTTCCTTTCAGGTACTTTCGCACAGAGTCCATTTGACTTACATGATCAACTGTGACTTTTCCCGAAGTTAGGTCTTTGTAAATTTTCTCATCAATGACTTTGCCTTGCAGCAACTCATCAGCAGTTACATCTTTTCTGATACCATGAAATGTTTGATTTTCAGCTGTCTGTGTTGTAGTTGTAGTTGTTGTAATGGTTTGGGTGCTTGTTCCTGATTTCTGTGATATCAATGTCAGAACTATTTCTAGGAACTTTTCTATGGTTATTGTGCCTGATTTAAATTGCTCCACCAGTTCTCTCCTCTTTTCTTCAGTTATGTAATTTGAGTAGAGCAGATCCCAAAGAGTCACCAGCTGTCCTTGAAATTTACCTCCTGCTTTCGTTGTGGTTGTAGACTTAAGGATATTCTTTGTATGTTCATCAATGAAGAAGTAGTACTCGCCCTTTTTGGTGATTACAAGAAGGCTCAGGCCAGTGTTGGGGTCTTTAATGCACCGCTCCACAAGCTGTGAGTATGTGAGGTTCTCCTGTGTGTTGGGATCAAAGAAACCCTTGGTGTCATCATCTGGATCAGAGAGGATCTTGTTCATCTCCTCATCAAAGTACCCTCTCTGGTAAGCCACCTCAACAGGAACACGATGGCTGTGCACAGGATCAATGATGCCCCCAGTGGCGATTTGAGCTTCTAATAGACGAATACCGTGGTCCTTGACAATCAGATCTTTTTTCAAGGCCTGGAACAAAGAGATTATGTTCCCTGTGTTGGGGTCAGTGTAACCAGTGACTGCCCTTTCTGCAGAAAGCAGTTTGGTTTTCCATTCTGCCCCAACAAGTTTTTCGGCCACTGCTTGCTCTACTGACAGCTTTTTATTCTTCACTGGATCAATCATAAAGCCAGTGGCAGCCTGGGCTTCAAGTAGCACCAGAGATGTTCCAGGTGTCAGAAGTCCCTTATTTTTGGCTTCAGAGATGCTCATGGTCTGTTTGGTAGACTGCACAAATACACCAGCTATGCTATTTGTTCCTTTCAGGTACTTTCGCACAGAGTCCATTTGACTTACATGATCAACTGTGACTTTTCCCGAAGTTAGGTCTTTGTAAATTTTCTCATCAATGACTTTGCCTTGCAGCAACTCATCAGCAGTTACATCTTTTCTGATACCGTGAAACTTTTGATTTTGAGCTGTCTGTGTTGTTGTTGTTGTAATAGTTTGGGTGCTTGTTCCTGATTTCTGTGATATCAGTGTCAGAACTATTTCTAGGAACTTTTCTATGGTTATTGTGCCTGATTTAAATTGCTCCACCAGTTCTCTCCTCTTTTCTTCAGTTATGTAATTTGAGTAGAACAGATCCCAAAGAGTCACCAGCTGTCCTTGAAATTTACCTCCTGCTTTCATTGTGGTTGTAGACTTAAGGATATTCTTTGTATGTTCATCAATGAAGAAGTAGTACTTGCCCTTTTTGGTGATCACAAGAAGGCTCAGGCCAGTGTTGGGGTCTTTCATGCACCGCTCCACAAGCTGCGAGTATGTGAGGTTCTCCTGTGTGTTGGGATCAAAGAAACCCTTGGTGTCATCATCTGGATCAGAGAGGATCTTGTTCATCTCCTCATCAAAGTACCCTCTTTGGTAAGCCACCTCCACAGGAACACGATGGCTGTGCACAGGATCAATGATGCCCCCAGTGGCGATTTGAGCTTCTAATAGACGAATACCGTGGTCCTTGACAATCAGATCTTTTTTCAAGGCCTGGAACAAGGAGATTATGTTTCCTGTGTTGGGGTCAGTGTAACCAGTGACTGCCCGTTCTGCAGAAAGCAGTTTGTTTTTCCATTCTGCCCCAACAAGTTTTTCGGCCACTGCCTGCTCTACTGACAGCTTTTTATTCTTCACTGGATCAATCATAAAGCCAGTGGCAGCCTGGGCTTCAAGTAGAACCAGAGATGTTGCAGGTGTCAGAAGTCCCTTGTTTTTGGCTTCAGAGATGCTCATGGTCTGTTTGGTAGACTGCACAAATACACCAGCTATGCTATTTGTTCCTTTCAGGTACTTTCGCACAGAGTCCATTTGACTTACATGATCAACTGTGACTTTTCCCGAAGTTAGGTCTTTGTAAAGTTTCTCATCAATGACTTTGCCTTGCAGCAACTCATCAGCAGTTACATCCTTTCTGATACCTTGAAATTTTTGGTTTTGAGTTGTCTCTGTTTTTGATGTGGTTGTAGTTGTTGTAATGGTGGTTTGGGTGCTTGTTCCTGATTTCTGTGATATCAGTGTCAGAACTATTTCTAGGAACTTTTCTATGTTTATTGTGCCTGATTTAAATTGCTCCACAAGTTCTCTCCTCTTTTCTTCAGTTATGTAATTTGAGTACAGCAGATCCCAAAGAGTCACCAGCTGTCCTTGAAATTTACCTCCTGCTTTCATTGTGGTTGTAGACTTAAGGATATTTTTTGTATGTTCATCAATAAAGAAGTAGTACTCTCCCTTTTTGGTGATCACAAGAAGGCTCAGGCCAGTGTTGGGGTCTCTTACACACCGTTCCACAAGCTGCAAGTATGTGAGGTTCTCCTGTGTGTTGGGATCAAAGAAACCCTTGGTGTCATCATCTGGATCAGAGAGGATCTTGTTCATCTCCTCATCAAAGTAACCTCTTTGGTAAGCCACCTCCACAGGAACATGATGGCTGTGCACAGGATCAATGATGCCCCCAGTGGCGATCTGAGCTTCTAACAGACGAATACCGTGGTCTTTGACGATCAGATCTTTTTTCAAGGCCTGGAACAAAGAGATTGTTTTGCCTGTGTAAGGGTCTGTGTAACCAGTGACTGCCCGTTCTGCAGAGAGCAGTTTGCTTTTCCATTCCATCCCCACAACGCCTTCAGCCACCGCCTGCTCTACTGAAAGCTTTTTGTTCTTTACTGGATCAATCATAAATCCAGTGGCAGCCTGGGCCTCAAGCAAAACCAGAGATGTTCCAGGTGTCAGAAGTCCCTTATTTTTGGCTTCAGAGATGCTCATGGTCTGTTTTGTAGACTGGACATATACACCAGCGATACAGTTTGTTGCCCCAAGGTATTTTTGAATTGATTCCATTTTGTTGATATCTTCATCATCTACTTCATTATTTATAAGCTTACTCATCATTTCTTTTGAGATGATTTTTGCTTCAAATAGCTCACTTGCTGACACTTGTCTTCTCAGACCTTTAAAAGAGTGCCTTTTTGTGGTTACTTCAATTATCATTGCTGTCACAATTTCTGTTATCTCCTCTGTTGATAGTTTATTTTGTTTGTATTGGTCAAGTAATTCTTTCCTTTTCTCTGCCGATATATACTCTGATTGTAGTACATCCCAAAGTGATACACGTTTATCTGCAAACTTTCCAGCATTGATGATCACTGATTTTTCTTTGAAGGCTCTTATTATTTGATTGTCACTGTCGGTTGAGGTTTCAGCACTCTTTTCAGTAACTGGGAGAAGCAGCAGGCCAGTGGTTGAATTCTTTTCACATTTCTTTATGAGCTGATGGTAGGTAAGAGGTTCTTTTGTTTGTGGGTCTGAAAATCCCTTTTCACTATTTCTAGGATTTGCCAGAAGGTCATTTGTCTCATTATTCAAACATCCTTTTATTATTGCCTTCTGAACAGGCAGCCTGAAGCTGCCAATTGGATCAATAATTCCCCCTGTGGCGAGCTGTGCATCTAATAGGTTCAATCCATGTTTTTGTGGAATGAGTCCTTTTTGCATTGCTTCGAATAGGCATATTTGCTCATCTGTGTATGGATCTTTGAAGCCAGTGACAGCACGTTCAGCCAGTAGTAAGTGCTCCAATATCTCTGGTCCAATAAGTTGAGCTTTGACAGCCTCCATTACTGTGTGATGTGTGTTTTGGATTGGATCAATAACATATCCAGTTGCTGCCTGATCCTCAAGCAACAACAGTGCTGCGTCGGACGTGAGCAAGCCTTCAGTTTTTGCCCTGTATAAACTTAGGACTTTTCCTGATGGATGAAGCTTTACTCCAGCAATACTTCCAGTGCCTTTCAAGTATCTTTGAACAGATTCAAGTTTAACCACGTTTTCAAGTGTCGTCTTACCATGTAGCAGCTCTTCATAAGTTTCGGTGTCAATGATTCCAGAGTCATGCAGCTGTTGTACAGAAACAGGTTTTCTCAGGCCCATTGTTGTTTGAGAAGTTGAGTCTTGCTGTTCTAATGTTTGAATAGTTTTGGTAACTATGCTGACAACATCCTTGATGTTTATCTTGCCCAAACGATATCCTTCAAAGTACTGCTGCCTCTGTTCATCTGTGAAGTATACAGAATGAATTACCTCCCAAAGAGACAGCGATTTTCCAGAGAAACGACCAACAGGAATGGCAACTTTGTTTTTCTCAAATTCTTCCTTAATCTCAGCATCTGAGAGAAGTTTTTGGGATTTTTCTTGTGTTTTCCTTTTTTCATTGACTGGAAGAAGGAAAAGTCCAGTATCGGAATCCTTGATGCATCTTGCCAACATCTCCATGTAGGTCAGATTTTCTTGTGTGGTGGGATCAAAAAATCCTTTAGTGTCATCACCTTGATTAGCAAGGATCTCGTTTATGTCGGCATCAAAATAACCCTTTCTGAAAGCAACTTCAAGTGGCAAATGTAAACATGTTAAGGGATCAATGATGCCACCTGTAGCAATCTGGGCTTCAAGCAGGCGTATTCCATGCTGTTTTACAATAAGGTCCTTGTTGATGGCTTCGAAAATTGATATTGTCTTGTCAGTGTATGGGTCTTTGTAACCAGTCACTGCTTTCTCAGCAGCCAGGAGTTTTTCATACAACTCTGGAACAATGACTTTCTGCTTCAAAGCCTCCTCAACACTGAGTTTCTTGTTCTGTATTGGATCGATAATAAAACCAGTAGCAGCCTGTGCTTCAAGAAGACACAAGGCAGTGCCAGGTGTAAGATAGCCCTCTTTTTTGGCTTGGTAGATGCTCATTTTCTGATTAGACTTCTGTAGTATTACACCTGCAATACAGCTTGTTCCACTAAGGAAGTTCCTCACAGTGGTCGTTTCAGTGAGACCTTTGATTGTTAGCTTCCCTTCAAGCACATTTTTGTATGTTTTTTCATCTATTATTCCCAAATTCTGCAGCTCCAAAATGGAGACTTTTCCCCTGAGGCCATCTACACTAAGGTCAGCATTTCTTTGCACTTCTTTGATCTCAATGATTTCTAAAATAATTGTTATGATTTCTTCAATTGTGATTGTTTTGGACTTGTAACGCTTTAACAGCTCCTGCCTTTTCTCCTCAGACAAATATTCAGAGTTGATGAGATCCCATAGCGTCACTTTCTTGTTGCTGAATCTGCCGTATCTCACAGAGACATACATGGTACCAAACGCGTCTTTGGTGCTGCCCCCTATTTTGACTCTCTTGTCGTTCCCTTTAATTGTCAAGAGGCAAAGGCCTGTGCTTTGGTCAGTGATGCATCTGGACATAAGCTGCATATAAGTAAGGTTTTCATGAGTGTTTGGGTCAAAGAATCCTTTTGTGTCATCGGTTGGATCACTAAGGATCTGATTCATTTCTGTATCAAAATATCCTCGTTTATAAGCAATATGAACAGGAATGCGATGGCTATTTACAGGATCAATAATGCCCCCTGTGGCAATCTGGGCCTCTAGGAGACGTATACCATGATCTTTCACAATTAAATCTTTCTGCATGGCTTGGAACAATGAGATTTTCTTGCCAGTGTAAGGATCTTGGTAACCTGTCACTGCCTTCTCTGCTGAGCTTAATTTCGCATGAAGATCCGCTCCTACCACTCGTGCCTTCACTGCATCATCTACAGAGAACTTTCGATTAGCAATTGGGTCAATTACGAATCCTGTTGCAGCCTGGGCTTCAAGAAGGACAAGTGATGTTCCTGGCCTCAGAATTCCTTTTTGTCGGGCTTGGTAGATTGACATTATTTGGGAGTCAGGAAGCAGCACACCAGCAATGCTTGGTTTACCCTGTAGGTATGTTTGCACAGATTCGTTCTCTGTAACATCTTTTACTGTCTTTTTTCCTTCTCTGAGATCTTCTAGATCATGCTCTGTGATGATATCAGCCTCGGCCAGTTGGTTTGCAGTTACTTTTTCCCTTATACCTTCAAAAACGACATTAGCTGTTTTTACTGAATGTTCAATGATATCCAGGACTTTGGTAACTATCATTTCAATTGTGAGTGTTTTGTTTCTGTATTGCTTGGTAAAGTCTTGCCTTTGCTGTTCAGTGAAATATTCAGACATGAGTAATTCCCAAAGCGAGACCGTCATTCCCATGTATTTTCCACATGTCACTTTTACTTTGACACCCTTGAAGACTTTCTTGATGTCATAGCCAATAAATGTGTGATTCAGACTACTGGATGGGTCGTGAATGGGCAATAATGCGAGTCCTGTAGAGGGGTCGATGACACAACGATCCAGCAGTTGCAGATATGTCAGATTATCTTTTGTGTTTGGGTCAAAGAAACCTTTAGTGTCATCTCCAGGATCCTCAAGGATGGCATTCATTTCCTCATCAAAGAAGCCACGCTTGTATGCTACATCCACAGGAACTCTGTGACTGTTTATTGGATCAATAATTCCACCAGTTGCAATTTGTGCCTCAAGCAATCGGATTCCATGCTTCTTCACAATCAGTTCCTTCTTTAGAGCTTGAAAAAGTGAAATTGTTTCCCCAGTGTATGGATCCTTGTAACCAGTGACTGCACGTTCTGCTGCGAGCAATTTTGCATGGTACTCTGGCCCTACAAGTTTTTGTTTAATGGCTTCATCTACATTGTATGTCTTGTTTTCAACAGGGTCGATCATGAATCCAGTTGCAGCCTGGGCTTCCAGCAGAATCAAGGCAGAACCAGGCATGATTATTCCTTGTCTCATTGCCTGATAGATTGTCATTTTTTTGTTTGTCGAGAGCACAGCAACTCCCCCAATGCTCTTTTTACCTTCTAGATATTCTTTCACTGTTTCCATTAACATCACGTCCTGGGTGGTGGTTTTACCCTTATGCAGATTTTCAAATGTCTGTTGGTCAATGATTTTTGATGCCAGAAGCTCAGCGGAGGTTACACCTCTGCGGAGACCTTTAAATGTTATATAGATTGGGAACAGCAGCAATCCTGTTTCTGGGGCTACTGTGCATTTCTTTATCAGTGATGCATAGGTGATATTTTCTTGAGAGTTTGGGTCATAGAATACTTTTAGTGCATCCACCTGGTCTCTAAAAACATCTTTGTCATAATGACCTTTCCCATAGGCTTGTTCTTCTGTTAAATAGCATTTTTCAATAGGGTCATAGATCCCTTTGGCAGAGATCTGTGCCTCAAGTAATCTAATGCCATATTCTTTTGGGATTACATCTTTCTGCATGGCCTGGAAGAGTGAGATTTGTTGGTTGGTGTATGGATCTGTGTAGCCTGTGATGGCCCTTTCAGCTAATTGAAGTTTCTCTTTCATTTCATGTCCCACAATGCCTTCCTTTACAGCATCTTGTACAGACCATGTCCTGTTTTTGACAGGGTCGATGATTCCTCCTGTTGCAGCTTGAGCTTCTAACAGTGCCAGACATGTTCCTGGCTTCAACAAGTGCTTCTTGAAGGCTTGGTATATTGTAATGGTTTCATTTGAATGTTCAAGGTACACTCCAGCGACTAGCCGCTGAGAACTGCCATTTTCCTGGGCTGGCATTTTTTGTGGATTTTCTTGCACCAGGGTCTGTGGATTACATAGATAAGAATAATTATTATTCATGCATTTACCAAATAACCAGTATAACCTGATTGTTTAAGCTATCCATGTATTTTGTTTACTCCAGAAAAACAAAACTGTACACCAGAAGAACCTTGAAGCTTGTGTTTGTACTAACAATGAAGCACCCTTCACCCCTTTTATGACTTGTCCTCACAGGCAAAAACTTCTTGGGGCATTGCATCATTCGGAAAAGTGTGTGTGTGTGTGTGTGTGTGTGTGTGTGTGTGTAAGTGTGTGTAAGTGTGTGTAAGTGTGTGTGTGTGTGTGTGTGTGTGTGTGTGTGTGTGTGTGTGTGTGTGTGTGTGTGTGTGTGTGTGTGTGTGTGTGTGTGTGTGTGTGTGTTTTTATCATGAACCTTGTGAGCAGTGGAAAACTAGAAATACGGGATTCTGATGTATTCTTGAAGAATGTCATAATAAAGAATCAATGACCAGACAAGCGTTTCACCCGTTGGTTACACAATCATGCATAAAAGTGAATGCGGTGCATTCTCTCTCTCCCTCCCTCCCTCTATCTCTCTCTCTCTCTCGCTCTCAGTAACTAGCAAAATAACATCAGAAGTATTTTTTTGGCATGTTGTACACAAAGCAGAATATTATCCATGTAAAATATTTTGCATGTACAAACTTCTTTTTGTTGCACAACTGCATTAGACAATATTTTCTGACATTCACTCAAGCCAGAAGTCACTCTCATACATACGTCCATGTGTATGGAAGATAATTCTGACTACAGTGAGTGAATGAAAATATCCTAACAGGTTAACTGTATTATCAAATGTCAATCAGTTTCTAGCTGAGGTTTCTGCTGCAGCTTAAACTGTACTGTTTCTTTAAAATGAATAACGAAAATTGGATTATAGTCAGATACATTATTTAGCAACCAATAATGGTTTGCTGGTTAAAGCTATCTGTATTCACTATTAAAATCACTTTATTACTGTGTAAATGCATAAAATAAGCCTTGAAGATATTTGAATCTAAGAACATCTCTTTTTTAGTGAATTTTAGCTCCACTATGCTGGCTTTCATATGTCACTATTTTAATGATTTAATAACAAGGATGTAACATCCTTGTTTAAACACCGAATTTTTTATGCAAATTTTCACCAAGTGATGTTTGTTTTAAATTATAGTATATCTTAGTTAACTGCTGCAGTTAATATGCATAAATATCATTCTTCTAGCAATGAGCCGGGGGGGAGGTTAACCCACCCACACACACACACACACAAAGGGCTACTAATGGCCTCTTCCTGTCCAAATTCCTTGGATGAAGACAGTGTCAGGTCTGAAACCATGAAGTCACATGACTCTGTGGTTCCAGGCACCTTTCTTAAAGAGCTCTTAAGTGAACACTACTTCAAATAAATACACCTTTTGAAGCTGTACTGTATATACAATGCATTATAACAATCATATAGGTATTCTAATGCAGAATGTAATGCTGTTTTTCAAACTTTTCATACCAAAAGTTTACATTATAATACCTAGTTAAATAGTATACATAATACTGCATAATTAATAAATTTTGAAGTGTTTTAATGTATTCTGTTTTTTTTTTTTTTTTTAATTGAGAATACTTGACAACACACAACTTATTCAGTATACAGTCATATCATAATGCATTATATATACAGAAAGCTTTACTGTTTTTGTGGATCACTCATTTACTTGCCCCACAACTTTTAAGTACCAGGCAAAGTTATTTATTGCAACACTGCTGTACTGTGGTAACATCTTCCTTATGTTTTGCCTTCTTCATTTGAAAGTCACTTTTCAGAAATGTCTAAATGCATAATGTAAATGTTTGACCAGTTCTTTAACCATCTGAGAAGTACATGACTATATACAATCATCCCCGTTCAAAGGTGTCCAAGTCAGCACTGTCTGCAAATATTTGCCTTTTCATAAAGCATTTTACCTCTTTATTGCTAAGAGGTGTGGTCAAGCAAGTGAGCATATGTTAAACAACATTCACAAGAGTGTGAATTATGTCACACACATTCAGTTACCTGAATATCCTTGCTCTACATTTAGTTAACACTACTGTCATTTTAAAGTAAATGAAAATACAATCACAGGGACTATCTTTAGATTTTTATCTATCCACAAAAAGTTTTACAACTACTTGAAATCGTTCTTACCTCTTTCTGTGGGTTTTGCAGTAAGTTCCAGTAAGGATCCAGTTAGAGTCCAGTTAATTCTGTGTTTTCTGCTCACTAAGGATTGATGTCAGACACGCTGTAGCCCCTTAACTGAAAAACTGAGTATGCTTCCTTCCTTTCCTCTGTTTAATATACTGATCAGTCCGAGCCAAACCACACCCTCAGGAACACTCCCCTCTCTTGGTGGAGATAAAACAAATACCTTGCAGCCAAGTTAAGGTATGGCTCTCTCCTTAATGTCGAACATGCAAACGAACCCAAAGCATGCAATAGCAATAATTAAAAACTGAATTAATGTTAACCATATAGTTTTTTTTTTTTTTTTTTTTTTTAAGTCAGCAAACACTATTATGTGTATGTTACTTTAAATAGGGTTACTGGGGGAAAGAACTGACTGCCATTCATTTTTTCCAGTGCATTCACAATTGCTGGCTGACATTTCAGACAGTGGTAGAGCAAGCTCAAACTTATGAAAACCTGTTCTTATGAGTGATTTTATCTTGCTAGTATTTTTTGCAGGTTTGCACACAGTTTCTGTTAATCATTTCAAATGATATAAACATAACTTACTGCATGCGATGTCTTATCTCTGTTGTGACAGAATACATGGTCATGTGAACAAGATCCTGTTTGACCTGCAGCTTTGGGTTTTGTGGTGCAAATGTCTCTGAGGGAGGGGTAAGTATCATACATTAAAACAGTATTACAGTCCTTGACAGTATTATTATATCATATACTGCTTATTCAATGGGCCGTTGAATCAAAGGAAAATAATGCACACCCAAAGTGGTGATGCGGTCACGACACGAAGTAGTGTGAGAGTAGGATTCATTTCTTACACATCTCATTCAACACCTATTTGCTAATTCCAAAACATAATTTTAGACCTAGCAACAGAAGCTTAAACCGTTGATAGCAGACTAATGCAGTTATTAATTAAATTATTAGACAGAGACAGAGATTTTAAGCGTGTGTGAATTACCTCAGTCTGTAACGTTACGTCTCTCAACACTGGTTCGGCAGCATCGTTTCTAATAATAGCGAAACTGCAAGTTCATCATCTTTAATAAGAGCGCCGTTATTAGTAAAAATGGCATGTAGCTTTTAAGTCGCTAAGCTATTTTACTGATAAAATCGTCAGAGCAACGCTAACAACACGTCTCTGTGCGAGTGTGTGTCTGCATTATGTGTGTGCGTTAGTAAGGGAGAGAGTGTAGAAATAACCGATGCTTTCCGTACATAATAAAATGTGATTTTGTGTCAAAAACATTTAAATAATTTGGCGTTTTATCCTATTGTTTACTTACTATATTCATTTGCTTGGTCAGTGTCCTTGTGGCTTTTGGTTCTTTTGTTGTTGTAGGCTGTAAGGACATGACCGAAACCATTTGGTGAAGTGATATGCACATGTAATGCGGTCAAGAAAATAATTGCACGTTCGCCAGCCAGTCAGATTCAAGCATTCAACAGCGTCGTAGTATAAGAAGAATTAATTTATTTTTCATTCAGCACTGACTTTTTTTTTTTAACTTAGTTCCATAAGCGCTTTATAAAAGATTGTTTTTAAGCTGAACTTCTCAAGCAGGTATAAGCAGGAGTGTGTGTGTTTTAGAATGTTGCTTTAATGGATGAAAAATGAATATCTTAGCTTCTTTTAGCCTTTAATGTGCAAAATATTTACATATTAGGAACAGAATCCTGTTGCTGAATTGACAGAACAGGGAAAGCAGAAATTCTTAAGGGTAAAGGCTGAGCATGTTTGTCAAACCCACACTGTCCTCTTCCTCTTGCCACTTTCTGTTGTTGTAGCTGTTCCAGACTTCTCAAGTATTTTAAATTCCTCATCTTTCAGTGAAGGCGGTTTGGTATGTTGACTCGCCCACACTGCTGCAGACAAGGTGACTGAAGACTGCATTGAATTGCATGCAAAGTCTTATCTCTGATTCTTGGTGGGGACACTTTCAATGGCCATAAAATGAGATCTTGCTCTACCTGCCACTCTTGGTTTTGGATAAACACCTTGAAGAAAGCAACAATTCCAGTTTAGATGGACAGGCCATTAATTAACAATGACATAAATTAGTTCACCTTAATTGAGCAAATAGTTCTGCATGTTTCAAGAGAATGGTTGGCTAACTGCACAGCAGAGTTGTTTAGACCTGTTAGGTTGATTAAAAAAATATGTCAGTTGAATGTTTTTGTTTCTGATAAACAATCTATTAACTGGTCCTGACTAAACAATTTCCTCTCAGATCTGTGAGGCATTTATGGGAGTTAGTAACGTCATTCTACATTGTTGCAATTCATGTTTAACTAATGTAAAGCCTCAGGGAAAATCTGATCTTCTGTCATCATCGTTAATTCGCATGTTACCGAAATGTTGTAATTATTTTAGTAGAGGTGCATGGGCAGAGCTCTGCCAAAGTCAAAGGTGTGGTTGTTAATGTGTGGTTTCATTCATTGTGCGGGTTGAGAGACTTGTAGGACTATAGGTTCAAGTGTTAAAACCAATTTCACTGTGCCAGCTTCTTTTGTTAGAGATGTTTCCAATAATTACATACATGTTCAAACAGCTCCAGAATTCTTGAGTACTTAAGATGTCTCGTTTGTCTTTCCGATCACTTAGGATGTCATCCCTCCCATATTTATAATGCAGTCAACAGGAACTGGCAGAGCAATGACCTAAGACTTGGCTAAAAGAAACAAGGTGTGGCAGTTTTACAGTCTGAAGTAGAAATGTTCTTGCCTGGAAAGAAAAAGACCTTGATAAGGTTTAGGCCTCAATTGTCATTCATTTTTCCACATAAAATGAACAAGTTGAAGAAGGCTGTGTGAAGGAGTTTTTTTCTTTTCATTCTTTTTTTTTTTTGTTTGTTAAACAAATAGTAATTGAGGTTCTTAATGTTTCATGAGCTGTTATATATAGCCTATTAAAGTTGTATTATTTTTATTTAAAGTACAGCACTGTTAAATACTTGAATCTGATTTGCTCACAAACGTTCTAAGGTGTGCAATTAATTTTAGGGTAGCGCACAGTTAAAGTAGTTCCAGGCATGTCCATATCACTTAAGTTATTACAGCCTATAACCAAAACTCACAAGACACTGCAAATAAATATAGCAAACAATAGGATAAAAATGCCAAATATTGCCAAATTATTTTTATTTTTATTTAACTTTTTATTATGTATGGAAAACATACTGATTTTATCAGTAAAATAGTTTAGCAACTTAAAAGCTACATGTCATTTCTTACTAATAACGGTGCTGTTCTTGAAGATGATTAACTTGTACGCTTAATCTCTCTCTGTCCGTCTGACAACTTCGTTGTTAACTGTATTAGTCTGGTATCAATGGCTTAAGCCTCCGTTGTTAGGTCTAAAATGATGTTTTGGAATTGGCAACAGAGATGTTGGATGAAATTAATCCGTAAGAAATTAATCCTTCTCACAGCCTTTAAAGGACAAAAACCTGAACAATATTTCTATTTGAGGTGTGGTAACTGTAGTATAAGCGGAATAATGGACTCTGGTCCGGTGAATTATTAGAAAATAATGCACACCCAAGGTGCAATAATTCAACAGCCTACACTCTGAAAAATAAAGGTGCTTCACGATGCTTTAGAACAGGGGTCCCCAAACTTTTTTTCTGAGCGGGCCACATCATTTTCTTTTCTTTAATGGAGGGCCGGGTCGGTTTATAAAATAAAATTCCATGGGGAGGACTGACTACTATTATTATTATTATTTTATTATGATTTTACCTGTATTTATTACACCTTTTAATGCTAGAATAGTTTATTATTTTTTTTATGTACCAGACAGACTAATTATCATTTCTTTTCAAAAGATATACAGGTGCTTCTCAGTAAATTAGAATGTCATGGAAAAGTTCATTTATTTCAGTAATTCAACTCAAATTGTGAAACTTGTGTATTAAATTAATTGAATGCACACAGAGTGAAGTAGTTTGAGTCTTTGGTTCTTTTAATTGTGATGATTTGGCTCACATTTAACAAAAACCCACCAATTCGCTATCTCAACATAATATAATGACATGCCAATCAGCTAATCAACTCAAAACAACTGCAAAGGTTTCCTGAACCGTCAAAATGGTCTCTTAGTTTGGTTCACTAGGCTACACAATTATGGGGAAGACTGCTGATCTGACAGTTGTCCAGAAGACACAAACATTGATTGCCAAAGAAGCTGGCTGTTCACAGAGTGCTGCATCCAAGCATGTTAACAGTAAGTTGAGTTAAAGAAAAAAAGTGTGGAAGAAAAAGATGCGCAACCAACCGAGAAAAACTTTGGGTAACTGGGAGATGAGTGAAGTTTTGCTTTTGCACTTGTCCCACAGCAGTAGCACCTAGTTTCACCTCAAATGCTATTGTCATTGCTCTGATTTTTCTAGCTGGCTCGCGCATCACCTGTTCAATCGCGATGACACATTACGTTGAATGTACCATTCTGTTAGTGAATTTAACAAATAATTATACCTATGTTAATAACTAAGGGAAATTTTTGTTTGAAAGCTAACCTTTATTATCAAATACCGAAATGATATAAGTAAAACATATTTAAAATTACATTGTTCAGAGGGCCGGTCCAAATGCGGGGGCGGGCCGCATTTGGCCCCCGGGCCTTAGTTTGGGGACCCCTGCTTTAAAAGAACCTTTTTTGTCTAAATGGTTCCATTAAGAACCTTAAACATCTGAA
This sequence comes from Garra rufa, assembly GCF_049309525.1. Classification (NCBI taxonomy): domain Eukaryota; kingdom Metazoa; phylum Chordata; class Actinopteri; order Cypriniformes; family Cyprinidae; genus Garra; species Garra rufa. Next base: position 30,723,663 of record NC_133377.1, read on the forward strand.
GAACCTTTCTGTTTCACAAAAAGGTTCTTTGTGGCAAAAGAAGGTTCTTCAGATTATGAAAAGGTAAGAAAGAGATGGTTCTTTAAAGAACCTTTGACTGAATGGTTCTTTGTGGAACCAAAAATGGTTCTTTTATGGCATCTCTTGAAGACCTTTATTTTTGCACCTTTATTTTTAATAGTGTATTGTCAGTTATTTCTTACATATAATATAGCCTATAGCCTATATAGACATAACTCACATTTTAATTTCTAGCAATACACATCAAAATTAGTAAAAGTAAAATAATTAAAACATAAATGAAAACAAAAGCAGAAAAATGCCAGCCTTTAGCTGTAGGAGCTTTTTTTTTTTTAATTAACTAGTAAAAAAAATAATAATAATTGTGTGTGGGTGCCAGAGGAAATGATAAGTGTGTTCATGAGCAGTGTTGGGGAGTAACTAGTTACAAGTAACGGAATTACGTAATTTAATTACAAAATAAATGTAATTGTAATTAGTTACAGTTACTGAGAAAACATGTGTAATTAAATTACAGTTACTTCTGAAAAATGCCGGTGATTACAAAGGAGATTACATCTGAATTTTTCACACACTCGCCCCCACTTACAGATCTAATTGACTTCTTTCATAAATTGCATTGACTGCTCTAAAATGAGGGCACCAATGTTTCAGGAGTTTAGAACACAGAATAGGACACATGCTTATTCGATAACTGTTTTATTTCATATTTGGGTTTATAAATAAACTTTACTTTTTAAGAATGTTTTTTCCAAGGCATTGTTGCTTGTGTTTCCTGTCATAACTATGCAAACATTTAATTTCAAACCCAGTATCACAGCTATTAAACTATTTCTTATGATGTTATTTATGTTATATATAGTGCAACTATGCTCACAGTGATCCTAGTTTGATTCCCGTCTAAAAGGCATAAAAAGAGCCCCCCCCAAAAAAGTAAATAAATAAATAATAATAAAAAAGTCTGAATTTGTGGTGACTGTGCTTTAAATTAAATTATTACACGGTACTGTGGAATGCTTGATTCTGATTGGCCAGTCACGACATTCAGGGCAACTTAAGTCAGTGCTATATGCTTGATAATTTTTCTTGGCGGAAGCTTTGTGTTTGGGTAGCTAATAAATTATTAAAGCTTAATTCAATATTATGTGGAGAATTTCTTAATTCTGTCATCCTGGTATCGTGGACTCACTCTGTTGTTTCATACAAATGCAGCTGCTGCCATTTTTTTTGTACACTGTAATGGATTATAAAATAACAAACAAACTAGTACTACTTCCTTAATTATTAATGTGGTGAAATGTTGTGTAAGACTGCACTGTATATCTAATTTGAACTTGCCGTTTGCTAGCAACTGATTTCTTCATGGAAGCTTTGCGTTCAAATATTTCAACTCAGATCAGTGTTTCGTATCTAATAATTTTGACCTAAACATCTAAATAATCTATGAAGCAGTTGTGTAATAAGTGGGATAATGTTGCTGATAATGTAGCCAGCCAAAAAATAAAGATGTATATTATCCCTTACTTAATTCAAGTGATGAAGGATTTTGAAAGTCTGACAATAATCAATGTTGAGTGCTACTGTAAGATTAACTCTGCCTGGTTTAAATGTTTCAAAATGAATAACGGTTGAAAATATTTGAAATTTAGAAAAGTAATCAAAAAGTAATTATTACATTACTTTTATAAAGTAATTGAAAAGTTACACTACTTATTACATTTTAAATCAAGTAACTTGTAATCTGTAACCTATTACATTTCCAAAGTAACCTTCCCAACACTGTTCATAAGTTGTTCTACAATTAACTGAATATCAACAACAGATTGTCAAAAATGACAAAACAGAGGTGAGGCCAGGTCATAATCATTATTTATAATCATTTTTAATAAATATAATTGTTTTGGATACTTAATTCATAATGAAAGTAAATACTTCATAGGGTTACATATCCTAAACAGTTTCAGTAATATCTTTCCTGGAAAACACTTGAACACATAGCTGTTAGAAAGAGAAAGAAAAAAAAAAAAAAAAAAAACTAAGTTGATAAATGACTGAAAACTGACATTAAGGCTGTCTTCAAGTTTACTTATTACCAAAGCCTTCAGAATACAAACATATTTGTATTGCAGTGAAAGTGTTTTCTGAATGTTGCAAGAAATGACAGTAATACAAATAAATTACAAATGCTGTATTTACTATTATGTGACCATAGACCGGTCATAAGGGTCAGTACATCATCTGCAAGATGAATAAATAAACGTTTTGGTTTGTTAGGATAAGACAATATTTGGCTGAGATACAACTATTGGAAAATCTAAGGGTGCAAGAAAAAATCGAAATATTGAGACAATTAAAGTTGTCCAAATGAAGTTCTTAGTAATGCATATTACAAATCAAAAAAATTATTTGTTTTATATTTACGGTAAGAAATGTACAAAATATCTTCACTTAATATCCTAATGATTTTTGGCATTAAAGAAAAATCGATAATTATGTCCCGTACATTGTATTGTTGGCTATTGCTACAAATATATCTGTGGTACTTATGACTGGTTTTGTGGTCTAGGGTCATAATAATATAAGCTATAACAAAAACACTGGTTCACCAGCTACTGTGAGGTGAATTATTAACCTTAGCACTGAAGAGATTTACATATCAGCGACTGGATGCAAAGTAATTGATTTAGTAAGGTGTCTGATGCCGCTATTTATTATGAATAGTAACAAATGAAGGCTTGTGACTCTTGCTTCAATAAAGTGACAGTAGAAAAATCATTTTCCACTGATATATATTTGTTTGGAGGTTGGGTGAAATGTTTAACCCCTCTCTCTCTCTAAATAAATGAAATATATATAGAGAGAGAGAGAGAACCTCTCTGTCCCTGAAACCCCACCCCAGTGTCATTCACCCAGGCCGCCCCAGCAGACTCTAAACTACGCCCAGATAGTGTCGGAACAGCAGCCACCCTCATCATCATGAACTTTCCATTAGTAATGTGGGAAACATTTAATGACTGAAGGAGGTAGCTCACCTTTGTTAATCTTTTAGTCTTTATATCATTTATATCCAATTTAACTATAGCTCAGATCTTGGGAACATGTCGTAGATTATGCCATATGAAATATAAGCCCCTCCTATTTCGGTGCATTTACTATCAAATCTAAGTAACCCCTGCCTGATCACAGCCAAATCGATGCGATCAAATCAATTTAAGTCTATAAAACATTTTCATGTACAGTGAGGGAAAACATTATTTGATCCCCTGCTGATTTTGTACATTTGCCCACTGACAAAGAAATGATCAGTCTATAATTTTAATGGCAGGTTTATTTGAACAGTGAGAGACAGAATAACAACAAAAAAATCCAGAAAAACGCATTTAAAAAAATTGATTTGCATTTTAATGAGTGAAGTAAGTATTTGATCCCTTCACAAAACATGACTTAGTACTTGGTGGCAAAACCCTTGTTGGCAATCACAGAGGTCGGACGTTTCTTGTAGTTGGCCACCAGGTTTGCACACATCTCAGGAGGGATTTTGTTCCACTCCTCTTGTCAGATCCTCTCCAAGTCATTAAGGTTTCGGGGCTGATGTTTGGCAACTCAAACCTTCAGCTCCCTCCACAGATTTTCTATGGGATTAAGGTCTGGAGACTGGCTAGGCCAGTCTTGAGCCACTCCTTTGTTGCATTGCCCGTGTGTTTTGGGTCATTGTCATGCTGGAATTGTCATGCAGGAGGTTCTCACACAAGATTTGACTGTACATGGTCCCGTCCATCGTCCCTTTGATGCGTTGCAGTTGTCCTGTCCCCTTAGCAGAAAAACACCCCCAAAGCAAAATGTTTCCACCTCCATGTTTGACGTGGGGATGGTGTTCTTGGGGTCATAGGCAGCATTCCTTCTCCTCCAAACACGGTGAGTTGAGTTGATGCCAAAGAGCTCGATTTTTGGTCTCATCTGACCACAACACTTTCACCCAGCTCTCCTCTGAATCATTCAGATGTTCATTGGCAAACTTCAGACGGGCCTGTGCATGTGCTTTCTTGAGCAGGGAGACCTTGCGGGTGCTACAGGATTCCAGTCTTTTCATGGTCTGTTACCAATTGTTTTCTTGGTGACTATGGTCCCACCTGTTTTGAGATCATTGGCAAGATCCTCCAGTGTAGTTCTGGGCTGACTCCTCACTGTTCTCAGGAGCCAGAAATCTTGCTGATTGACAGAGGATCATATACTTATTTCACTCATGAAAATGCAAATCAATTTTTTTAAATGCATTTTTCTGGATTTTTTTTGTTGTTATTCTGTTTTTCACTGTTAGAATAAACCATCAACATTATAGATTGATAATTTCTTTGTCAGTGGGCTCACGTACAAAATCAGCAGGGGATCAAATAATTTTTTCCCTCACTGTAGATGGACTCAGCACTGTTAAATCATATATTAAAGTTAAATGAAATAGTCAATTACATAACATCGTTTAGCAATTCAACATATGATAATAATCAGAAGGGAACTGATTTAGCAACATATTAATGACATTTTGGAAAATAAAGCAAAACTACAATCTATAGACACAAAAAAATGCTAAACAAAAACCTCAGAGAAAATGATTTGACCATGACTGTAAAACAATAAGAACAACAAATAATTTCAAATCAAAAACACAAAGATCCAATCAACTCGAAGTTATGCCTAAAGCACTCAGAACTTCTGAAACAATACAAAACACACTGAGAGGAAAAAGGGTTATTATAACAACACACTTCAAAAGATTGAAAACACAATTGAGTTCAAGTGTTTTTCCTAAGGTTTGGGGGACAGGGCTACACAGAATCTGTGTAACCAGTAATTTGGGAAAAGTATTTTGTTCTATAATCAGGATTTCATCTTTTTTAAAGCAGCACAATGTTAACAGCAAATCTCAAATTGGCTTCCTCCCTACCAGTCAAAAGTGTTTGAACAGTAATTTTTTTTTTTTTTTTTTTTTAAAGAAGTCTCTTCTGCTCACCAGGCCTACATTTAATTGATCCAAAGTACAGCAAAAACAGTAAAATTTTGAAACATTTTTACTATTTTAAATAACTGTTTTCTATTTGAATATATTTTAAAATTTATTACTGTGATCAAAGCTAAAATTTCAGCATCATTACTCCAGTTATCAGTGAAATCATTCTAATATGCTGATTTGATGTTCAAGAAACATTTATTATTATTATTATTATTATTATTATTATTATTTATTATTATTATCAATATTATATGAATATATATAAAGTTTCTTTGATGAATAGAAATATCCAAATAATCAGCATTTATCTGAAATAAAAAGCTTTTGTAACATTATACACTATACCATTTAAAAGCTTGGAGTTATTTTTATTTTATTTATTTATTTTTGGAAAGAAATGATAAAAATTAATACTTTTATTTAGCAAGGATGCTTTAATTTAAACAAAAGCGATGCAAAAGACATTTATAATGTCACAAAAGATTCTACTCAGCTGTTTTCAACATAATAATATTATTAGAATGATTTCTGAAGGATCATGTGACTGGAGTAATGATGTTAAAATTCAGCTTCGAAATCAAAGGAATACAATACATTTTTAAATATATTCAAATAGAAAGGAGTTATTTTAAATAGTAAAAATATTTAAAAATGTACTGTTTTTGCTGTACTTTGGATCAAATAAAAGCAGGCTTGGTGTGCAGAAGAGACTTTAAAAACATTCAAAAACTTGACTGGTAGTGTAAATACGGTCATGATTGGACCTTGGAAGTCAGCATCCAAAAAACTAAGAGTACGATATTTTAGAGAAAAAACAGAAATCAAGAACATACATATACCATTCCTTGATTCACTGTAAACAGCATCACACTTTAACACACTTCACAGTATAATTATCTTGGTCTGGTTTTAACAGCCTTTGAAAATTTCAATTTGCCAATTAAAACATTACTTATAATAGCAGGCCACTGCGCACCATAGAAACAAAATCATTCAAAATAAACATTCCCATCAGAATTTGGACACAGATTTTTGATTGTGTCATACTGCCTTTTGCTTTATATGAAAGTGAGCCATGAGTAATACAGCCATAATGATTGGCACAGACATCCTTGAGAAGGTGTAAGTAGAGTTCCGTCAAAGTATCTTTCATGTCCACAGAAACACACCTAGCAACGCATGTAGGGCGGAACTACGCTTCCCCTAAATCTAATGATTAAAAAATGTTCTTATTCACTTATACTCTAGTTCGGAAGATTCTCTTAATTTTAAAGCACTGAGTGTTTGAACAAGTCATCTTTGTGTAATGGTGTCAGAACTAACAAACTAAAAATAAAAAAAGTGTCACTAAAGAGAAGGAGACATACAGTATTAAAAAGAACAAACCAAAAATCAAGTCGTCTCCAATGTTACTTGAGACTAAACAGAGAGTACAGTCTGGATGGCTATCTCGTCTCAGTCAGGAATATAACAGACATTTACTGACTAAGCACAGACCTAGTGACCACCAGCTGGTCATAGAAAGAGGACAAAATAAGAAGATGTGGTTACCTAAAGAAGAGCAAATCTAAAATAAATGTAGATCAGGAGCAGTCAAGATGGAGGCGTACTTCCTCCTCCACTGTGACAAATACACATCCTTAGGATTAGTATTTCCAGAATGAAAAATTCCAGATAGTTTACTCACCCCTATGTCATCCAAGATGTTAATGTCCTTCTTTCTTTAGCTGAAAAGAAATTAAGGTTTTTGATGAAATCATTCTAGGATTTTACTCCATGTAGTGGACTTCAATGGTGCCCAGCGGGTTGAAGGTCCAAATTGCAGTTTCAATGCAGCTTCAAAGGGCTCTACACAATCCCAGTTGAGGTATAGGGGTCTTATCGAGCGAAACGATTTGTAATTTTCTAAAAAATAATTGCAATTTATATACTTGCTCATTTTGGTACGTGAAACTCTTATTCCTCGGCTGGGGTCGTGGAGAGCCCTTTACAGCTGCATTTGAAACTGCAATTTGGACCTTCAACCCATTGGGCACCATTTAAGTCAACTATATGGAGAACAATCCTGGAATGTTTTCCTCAAAAACCTTAATTTTTTGACTGAAGCAAAAAGGACATGAACATCTTGAAAGACATAGGGGTGAGTAAATTATCAGGAAATTTTTATTCCTTTAAGAGACTCACTATACAGTCAAATACAGCAGGTTTTTCATGAGTTTGTCACTCCATGAAAATGACAAATTTAGAATATTACTTGAAGGACCTACTTCCTCTTTAGTAGCAAATCATATTTGTAAATATCACAAACTAACAGGTAATCAGTGAACACATCTGCATTAGCAGCACCATTAATGTTTATATAAAGAATGTAAAGTTGAAGTTATTTTACCAAAATAAGAGGGATCATATAAATGAATGTTATTTTTTATGTAGTACTGACCTGAATAAGATATTTCACATAAAAGACATTTACATATAGTCCACAAGAGAAAATAATAGTTGAAAAATGACCCTCCCTGTTCAAAAGTTTATATACACTTGATTCTTAATACTGTGTTGTTACCTGAATGATCCACAGCCTTTTTTTTTTTTTTTTTTTTTTGCTGTTCTTGTTCATGAATCCCTTGTTTGTCCTGAACTGTTAAACTGCCCGCTGTTCTTCAGAAAAATCCTTCAGGTCTCTCAAATTCTTTAGTTTTTCAGCATCTTTTTGTATTTGAGCCTTTTCCAAAAAATGACTATATGATTTTGAAATCCATCTTTTCACACTGAGGGACTCATATGCAAATATTACAGAAGGTTCAAACGATCACTGATGCTTCAGAAGAAAACTTTTTGAATTTGAAGATCAGGGTAAATGTAAATATTTTGTCTTCTGGGAAACATGTAAGTATCTTCTGTAGCTTCTGAAGGGCAGTACTAAATGAGAAAAAAATATGATATTTAGGCAAAATAAGAAAAAATGTACATATCTTCATTCTGTTCAAAAGTTTACACCCCTGGCTTCAAATGCATCGTGTTTCCTTCTGAAGCCTCAGTGAGCGTTTGAACCTACTGTAATAGTTGCACATGAGTCCCTCAGTTGTCCTCAGTGTGAAAAGATGGATCTCTAAATCATACAGTCATTATTGGAAAGGGTTCAAATACACAAAAATGCTGAAAAATCAAAGAATTTGTTGGACCTGAAGGACCTGTTTCTGATGAACAGCGGGTAGTTTAAGTCTTCAGGACAAACAAGGGACTCATGAACAATTATCACAAAAAAAAAAAAAAAAACAGCTGTGGATCATTCAGGTAACAACACAGTATTAAAAACCAAGCGTATGTAAACTTTTGAACAGGGTCATTTCTATAAATTCAACTATTATTTTCTCTTGTAGACTATATGTAAATATCTTTTATGTGAAATTACCTCTTATTCAGGTCAGTACTAAATAAAAAAGAACATGAATTTTCCCTCCAGTGTTTCCCACACATTAAATTCCTACCGCCACAGATTCAACACCGACCAAAAATATAAAAATATAAATAAATAATAATGATAGAGATTCAAAAATTAAAAAACCCACGCGATCATTTGTAAATGACAACGATTCCTCATGTTTTTTAAACCTTTGAAAAGACTTACCGGAACATTCAAATCTATTATTTGAACTGCCGCTGACAGATAGCGGTCATCTTGTTTATGTAAAAAAAAAAAAAAAAAAAAAAAAAAGCTTTTTGGCAAAACAGCTTCACAAACAGTCTTTTCAAATACAAAGTCGTTAATATAATCACAGCAATATTCTGATTAAAGGTCATAGTTTGGATATAAACACTGATGTGATGTCTATGGTAGAGATCAAAACAGAGCACGTCAATTTTTTAAAGTAATTGGCGCTTCAAGTAATATTTGTGTCGATTGCTTTGTTTCACCACTAGATGGAAACAACTGTTAAAAAATGTATTTGTCATTGACTACTAGAGATTGATTCAAAAACGCAGGTTCATCCAGTTATGTTGTGAGCAAATCATTTTTTCATTCAAACCACTTTTTCATAAATTTAATATAAAAAGTTGGTGTATTAAATATATTCTTTTTTTAAATATTATGTATTAAATTATTAATAATTCATTCAAATGAATTAAACACTTTTTAATAGACTGAAGCAATTAATATTTTGTCCCACATTATTTTGCTTAGTTTAGAATTGCTAGGAAATCGTGATCTCTATTTAAAATAAAACGAATTTAAAAAGCAAAACTAAATTAACCTTGTTAGGAAGCCCCGCAAAATAAGGTGCCCTAACAAAAGTTTTAGACTGTGCAGCAAGTAGGCTGTCGTATATGGTGCTAAATTAACGTAATAAAGTTCTGTGTAACCAATTATTAACAGTTTTTTTATTATTATTAACCTTTAGGTGATCTAATCGTATCCCCTATCCAATCGTTCTTTTCATCTGCAATCCCCCCCCCCCCCCCCACCCCAACGGACAAACATCTAACCCCCTCATAGACCCCCCCCCCCCGGGCTGACCACCACACATTGCCTTCAAACCTGTGGGAAACACTGCCCTCTTATTTTGGTAAAATAAGTAACATTTTACAGATTCTGCAAGGTGTATGTAAACTTTTGACTTCAACTGTATATGCATTCTTGTTTTGTTTTCATGTTGCTATGTACAATGCTTTAGCAATATGTTTTGTCATGAAATACCTGCTGGAGTGTAAATATTTGTTTTATAGTGTTATTTTTATTATTAGATAAATGTTATTATTTTATCACTCGTGCCTTTGCATATTCAGAAAACAGACTTTCACTGCATTTAACATTGTCCACACAAGAAAAGAACACTAAGGTTAATTCTATGTCATATTTTGCAGCAATATGATGCAGCTTCTCTACACCCAAATATCTGCACACCTAGAAACACACAAAACTGTCAAGGAAACTTTCCAAACAAAAGTCACTCCTGCCAACACATAGTTATCATGCTATCCAGGTAAGTATGCTATACTCTGTTATATAGCATAAAAACAATGAAACCAAATTTTTGTTAGCCTCATTTCAGCTGTGAGATTTAAAAATATCTCAATGGAGGCATAAAAGTACTTATTAAGTCTGTTGGCATGTAAAAGTCAGTCTTACAGTTATTTCTGTTAAAAATAATTTGGTTTAATTATTTAAGTAGCAGTTTCCCTGTTACTAGTCTTACTTACGGTTTCTACTTACTGCCATTGCACACATTTTCTTCCCATTGTTCTTGTCTTGACACAAGAATGTCCTGAATAGCAGGAAGTTAGGAGTATGAGAAAGAGCACTTAACATAATGTGACTGAGATTAGTAAGAGAAAAACATTTGGTAACTGATTTCAAATTCTTTAGGGGAGGACATGCAATACAAACACTGTGGAATAATTAATATGATTCTGCTACTATTTTTTCTTTATTTTTTTTCAGGGTGAGGCCTTTTCTTTTCCAGCATTTCATCTCCCAGCATCAGTGCATGACCTCAATGGAAACAAATTACCATGTGCGAAAAAGCTTCTATAGGTATCAAAGTCCTTGAAGCATTAATGGGAGGATGAATTCCCTTTGTTTTGAAATTACATCTTCTAGCACATCTAGGTGTGGTGTTCGTGTGTCCACATGCTTTAGGCCATTTCGAAATAGCGTTCAAGATGGTATCAGTGACAGACAAAAATGACGTAATTCAGTTTCATTAAGGATAAAGAAAAGGATGGGAGCTGTTTGGGGTGTGCCGATAATTGCTAACAGTTATGTGATTAAGTTTTATAGGATTTTACATTGTGATTTTAATGCAAGCAAACCTGTTAATCGCAGACTTTGACTTTTGTTATGCAAACGAACATTAACCGTATGAAGGTAGTTTTGGTATTGTTCTGGTGGAAAGCTAGAAGACTGCTTTAAGGCAAAGCGCAGAAATAATGACCGCACTGAAATGTATTATTAAATAATCAAAATGGACACCCAACCAATAATTGAAAAACACACCTAATGTGTAAACAACAAATAATGCAACCATGTAATGACAATGATTTGATGACATGGTAATTATGTTGTCAACCTTATCTTTTATTTTCTTTTGGCTCAGTCAGGTATGTTAGTTTGATTCTTATATACAAATAAGGTGTTTTTCCCCCCCGCAGATTTGTTTTTACTAAGCGATTGTCAATCATGTTGTGAAACGCCTATTTAGTGCTACCACATAAATCTCTGATTTCAAAGCAGCACAAGGCTGCCAAATTTCGGTCATAAGATAGTTTGTTACCAAATCCAACATGCGTACTATCACTAGCATTTTCGTCATAAATCTTGTGATTAAGGCCAGTGAGTGTGTGAGTAGCTTTAGGGGGTTTCTAACATGTAACCAATCCATTGCAAAACCTGTCACATTGCATGGCAAACGTCTCTTTTATCCTAAGGCAAATGTCTCAAACTTAATGTATTAAAAACATGACGTAAATAAGGGCCATTTTACAGCATTCGATCAAACGTCTTAAAAAAAAAATGTATTTTTCCTCAAATTTTGTATGTATGCAAATTATATAACATTCAAGGTACATTGTATTTTCAAAAAGTTTTGGAACTTTTGTCCTCTCCCCAATTTTTTCACTACTGATACAGTAATATATAATTTAAAAAAAAGGGTTATATTGACCTATTAGGATTTTGCTTACATCTTCCTTGTAAATATATTTTTTTCTATTTTGTTAAAACATTTTCAGAGGTAAATTCAATAACAATATTTCAAGTGTGATTTTTGAGAATGTTGTATTTTTAATCCAGTTTTCTTTGTAAAAGGCAAATCATTTGATCATACTGATTTACCCGAGAACTTAATGATTCATTAGTTTGAATATACATTAAACCAAACACTATCATAAAATCTTTGTTGATAATTCAGTATACTTTATTTTTGACGAAACATCCCATGTTTCGGTCGTGACAGCAATGTTTTTGTAGTGACCACATCATTATAGAATTTTAACCTACATACTAAAACACTACTAAAATTACTAAAAAAAAATATGCATAACTGTACTAAAATTTTGTTTATTTCCCCTAAATAAAGGTTCATGTGTTCCCTTTTGTCACTACCTTTGTGACGGTTACAGTAGTGACAATTTTATGGGATAACACCCCAACCCCAACTACCAAAACTTGACAATTTTAGATACTTTTGAACCTAGCTGTTTAATCATGGAAAACGGTGTGCGGTAGTAACATTCTTTAAAGTTACACAAAGATTTTTCATACTTTTAAACACATTTACCTCAAAATGTTGGCGTCTATCTACTCACCATGTAGCCAAGATGTAAGATTTAGCTAAGATTAGCCTAAGATGTAAGCTAAATATTTCTTGTTCATAAATGTAGAGGTGTAGTTAAAATCAGTCTCAGCTAATGGACTAAAACATTGTTACGGTAGTGGCATGAAAAATGTGGGACACGTTTTTTTTACAAAAAGTTTTATAATTTACAAAGAAAATATGAAATAAATATTTTTATAAATTTTCATAAGTTGAAATTTATGGGTGTTAAGCCACCTCCCAATTGAAAGTACCCACTAAATGATGATTTTATATATATTAAGCTTACTGATATTTAAAATATTATTGTGCGTTTCAATAGATAATAAAAGGATCTTAGTAGACATCTGAGATTTGAATACTTTACTGCTTTTTAAATGTGTTTTTTGGTTGTGGGACAGCAGTTATCACAAATTCTGTAGAATGGCCCATATAGACTTTTTTCTTGATGTATGCAAGATAAGGTTTTAATGCTGAGTGTTGACGTTAATGCCATTCTCTGGTGTATTTTTCCTGTTTCACCGTGCTGAAAAAAACAGCATATGCTGGTTAGGTATGTTTTGGTGCTGGGATGCTGGTTTTAGCTAGTTTATGCTGGTCCTTGATAAGCAACATGACCAGCATAAACCAGCAAAGGACCAGCATCCCAGCACCAAACATACCTAACCAGCATATGCTGTTTTTTTCAGCAGGGCAGTGATATTTGATTGATTTTTTTTTTCATAAGGATGTGACTACCAAGCAGTTGAAAAAAGGGTAAACTGACACTGTACAGCAGATATTTAATGTTTATTTACAACAGGATATTAACATTTCATCATATGAATACCATACTCAGATCATGCATTCAATATCAGAACAGTTTCAAATATACCTTTTAGGTGCCTCAAAAAGCTTACTTTAAAAAAGGTTTTGCTGAGTATAACTGCTCATATTGCATCATTTTAACCATGTTAGTAGAACATAAAAAGCAGAAGATAGGAAAATAGAACTAAAATTGAAATATGATTTACAGTACATTGAAAAAACATCATTGGATTGGAGAGACTGAAGCATATTTTCTTTTTGTGCCTTTGAAATTCAGTCTAAGTTTCCAATTTTATGACTACAGTTTTAGATATGGCATTTTTGTTAAATTACAGACACCTTGTTCTTGTAAACATCTACATTCAGTTCAGAGATCAATGTTAAATTACTTGTAATGCTTGTCAGTAGGCCTACATCATTACACCAGCACAAAAGTTATCATTAGGCTGTATCGCAACTGATATACAAAGTGAACGTACTGTGATTTACACACCAGTGTTTCTAGTACTACACTAAAACTCTTCCGATTTAGTGTTTGGTAGGGGTGAGTATCAGTTGACCAGTCTGATTTCCTCTATAGACTATTAGCGTTTGTAATTCTACTCAACCAAGTAAATCTAACAATTCATAAGCAAAGCTGAAAATGGAGCATAAATAAAGGTAGTGGAACATGTCTGTTGGTTGAAAGATCACACTGACTGTGATTCTTTGAAAGGAGCGATACATTACGCCCTAAACACACAGGTGGAGCTCAAGTGGCAGTGAAAGACAGAGCTATTCAGTGATTTAAAACAAAGCAGATTATCATAAATGGGGATTTGAATTTAAAGAGGTAGTCTGGGCATATTCAAGATCTAATCATATTTTGTAGCAGACGCAGAAAGGGACACCTACTGCTAAAAAACGAGACCAATTATTTATGATATGAAGAGGCTTTCATTTGATAACTATATAGTGCATGAGTTTATAAATTGACATTATTGGCCAGGTTAGTTAATATTTAAACTGATATTGTAACAGAGAAAGGTGCTTCCCAACAGATATTGGCTACTTTGATGCAACAATAAACAATGAAAATCCCACATTGTTACGTAGTATATAATCCGCAATGAGATATAATTATGTGTTTAGGATTTTACCCTAATGAGGGTGTACATTACATTTACAAGAAAATGAATGCAGACGTCACACAAGGTTAAGGCGCAAGTGAGGTCCCCTTTGAATCAGATGAGGGACCACAGGCAAATTAAGGTTGGGATGTTTCATTGTCATCTTTAGAGTGATTTGTGGCAAGGATCTACAGTTTTTAAGATGGCTGTTGGATTTTGAATCCATTTCACTTTATCTAGTAAGACTGCATAGTTCAAAGTTTATAGTTTCCAATAATTAGAAGAGAATGAATTTCTAAAGAACAATGTTCATGGCAGTGCTGCCAAGATGTGTTTTATTAACATGCTCCCAATCATAAATGTCCAAATGGACTTTATTCCGCTCTGCAGATAGTAACAGCTTCCCCCTTTTTTAACCAGGCTGGCTTAAAAATGTTCAGTGTTAAAATACAACCAAATGTGTACAGATACCCCAGGGATCTTTACATTAACACAAAAATATATAACAAATATCTTTTACATCTCATTTGAAGCATTACCATATCCTCTTCAAGAAATCTAAACATTCTTGAAACTTCAACATTACTCATTTGCCAGTTTAAAGGTACATGGAAAAACATAAGATAATAGAAAAAGAGAGGATATAGGTATTTAACACTGTTAATAATTGAAAAGATTGAATATAAAAAAAATATGAAAATGATTCCGCCATGAATGTTGCGCAGAACTGTTTATGACATAATTGTATACTGTCATGTCAAAATGAAAAGGAAAGTGAAAGAAAAAAACATCTGTATATTTAACGAAATATATAAAAATGAAATAGAATATTAAAGCCAGTCTCATATAGCATTATTATTCCCATCATTAAAAAAGCCCATCATGCAGAGCAGGATAAATGTCCTCTTGTGTACATAAATTAAGCAACTAAAGAGGGCTGAGTTTGTGATAATGTGAATATTCTCTTTTCATCATAGCAACAGTTCCTGCCTGATGCTAAAGCTAAAAGGGCTTGCTTTAGCTCATCCATCTGAAGTCCACCATGTGCCCCTGAATCATAACGGCGGCCATAGCTAGTAGGGCTGTAAGATGAGGAAAAACCCATGGAGAAACCTGAGCCTGTAGCATCGAAACTTCCCCTTCTAGAGCCTGATCTTGAGCCAGTTCTGGATCCAGACCTAGACCCTGAAGTTGATCCAGAGCCACTGATGCTGTATGGGCTGTAAAGGCCTTTGCTTGACTGAGAGGACGCCTCTAGCAACCTCAGGCCAGATCCTTCCTCGATCATGCTTCTGTCCATGGCATCCTTGTATGAGATCTTGAGTTTTGTTTTGGGGCAGGTGAGGTATTTTGAATATCCACTGACATCTCTCAGTTTCTGGGCTGTGCGTGCATCTAGAGTGCCCTTCTTGACGGCATCATCCAATGATACTCTTCCTGAAACTTCTGGTTCAATTAAACCACCTGTCAGGTACTGGACTTCAAGGAACCGTTGGCCAGCTTCATAGTAGAGCCAACCCTTCTTTAAGGCTTGAGCGGCGGACATTTTGGTTTTGGTTCTTGGATCTTCAAATCCCTGAAAAGCTTTCTGAGCTAGGTTGATGCGATCAACCATGATCTTGTCCACCAGCCCTTTGTTCATTGCATCAGCGACAGAGAATTTCTCTCCAGTGTTTGGGTCAATAATTCCTCCTGTGCATGCTTGTGCTTCTAGTAGTCTTTGACCAGTGATGTTGTCAACTAAATTCCGATGCATAGCCTCTGTAACTGACACTTTTTCTAAAGTATCTGTATCTAAGATTCCAGCCACTGGTCCAGTTTCCTCGGTTGGATCAGTCCAGGTTGTAGCTGGCGTCTTGATGGATGGAATTGGACTCATGGGATAGGATGAGCTGGATCCAAAGGAAGATGATCGAGATCTGAAGCCACTCATATTACCGGAGAGCATGTCTGCAAATTCAGTGATGGAAAGGGTACCGGCACGGTACTGGTCCAAAGAAGACTGGTCTATGAGGCCTTTGGAGATTGCATCATCAATGTCATACTGCCGTCCAGACCTTCTGTCAATGATCATAGACTTGACAACGCCATCTGATGATGAGGTGGTAATTTCTTCCCATTCACACTCTTGCTCTGCAAGCTCAATGTATGTTTGATGGTCAATGAGTCCTTTGCGGTATGCCTCATACACAGACATTTCTTTTCCCGTTTCTGGATCTACGATGACAACTCTACGTTTGCGGACTGAAGACTTGGAGGATGTCTTTCTTTCCCGTTTCTTTTCTTTCAGCAGTAAAAGAGAAAGTCCAGTTTCAGGGTCTGTTATGCAGCGCTCCATGAGCTGGAGGTAGGTCAAATTCTCCTCTGTGTTGGGATCGAAGAACCCCTTGGTGTCATCGGAGGGATCAGTAAGAATACCATTCATCTCTTCATCAAAGAGACCCCGTTTGTAGGCCATTTCAACAGGCAGTCGATGACTCTCTTCAGGATCAATGATTCCACCGGTGGCAATTTGAGCCTCAAGCAGACGGATGCCATGGTCTTTCAGAATGAGACCTTTCTTCATAGCTTGGAACAGGGAGATCACCTTGCCAGAGTATGGATCTTTGTAGCCGGTCACAGCTCGTTCAGCAGAGAGGAGCTTATCTTTAAATTCTGGTCCTACGACTCCCATTTTTACAGCTTCACTGACATTCATTTTGAGATTTTTGATTGGATCAATGACATACCCAGTAGCTGCCTGAGCCTCCAGAAGTTCAAAGGCAGTGCCTGGTCTGATCATGTTTTTCTTCATGGCTTGGTAGACTGACAGTCGATCTTTGGTAGCCTCTACATACACGCCTGCAATAGAGCTGATGCCTTCAAGATATTTCTTCAGGTCTTTACTAAGGTCCTCTACAGAAATAGTACCTTCCATGAGTGCCGTGTAGGTTTTCTGATCAATAATTTGAGAGCGCAACAACTCATCAGGGGTGATCTGCTTTCTAAGGCCCTTGAATAGAAGTCTTTTGTCAGCCAGAGACAGCAATCGTAAGCCACTCTCTTTATCAACTTTGCATCTTTTAAGAAGTAGTGCATAAGGCAGCTTTTCGTCTGTTGTAGGATCTGTAAACTGCTTGACATCTCCACTTGGATCAGATATCCTGTCACTGGTTTCTTTGTTCATGTAATTACGTTGCATGGCGACATCAATTGGGAGGCGGAAATAGTACTCTGGATCCATGAGGCCACCTGTTGCTAGCTGGGCCTCCAAAAGCTTCAAGGCATAATCCTCAGGAACAAGATCCTTTTTCATGGCTTGGAATAAAGAAATGACTTTACCGCTATAGGGGTCCTTGTAACCTGTGACTGCTCTTTCAGCAGACAAGAGTTTGTCATGGATCTCTGGGCCAACAATACCCTTCCGGACAGCCTCGTCAACTGTCAACAATTCATCTTTCACAGGGTCAGTGATGAATCCTGTTGCTGCTTGTGCCTCCAACAGATCGATGCCAATGTCAGGTTTTATGAGACCTCTCTTCATGGCTTGGTAGATGCTAACCTTAGCATAGTTGTCTGAGAGTATTCCAGCAATGCTGCCTGTTCCAAAAAGATACTGCTTCACATTTGGCATCTCCATTACCTCCCGGATCGTTTTCTTGCCTTGTTTGAGCAGGTTGTAAGTTTCGAGGTCTATAATGCGAGCTCTGTAAAGTTCTTCAATAGTAACTCGGCGTCTGATGACATCACACGACATACTCTGCTCAGTCTTGATGATCTCTCTTTGTTCAATAATTTCAATTATAATAATGACCATTCTCTCCTTTGTGATCTTGCCTGAGCGGTACTGTTCAAGAAGCCTTTGTTTTTCCTCTTCTGGAAGCAAATCTGATTTCATGACTTCCCATAATGTCACTTGCTTCCCTGCAAAACTCTCATGTGGTATGTCAATTTGAGTGTTAGCCAAATCCATCTGTGTTTGCTCCTCAGTGTAAACATAGGATTTCTCAGCTTTCTCTGGAGCCTGGGCTTTAGAAAGTGGCAACAGGACAATTCCAAACTCTGGATCGCTCATGCATCTCTCCTTCAATTGTTTGTAGGTGACATTCTCATCTTTGTTAGGGTCAGTGAAGCCTTTGATGTCATCTGTGGGGTCTTTAAAAGATTTGGCTAATTGCTTGTTGAAGTAGCCACGTTGAATGGCTATATCATTGGGAAGTCGATGGTTATTTACTGGATCAATTATTCCTCCTGTAGCATCCTGAGCCTCTAGAAGAGGTATGGCATGTTCTCTTAGAACAAGCTGTTTTTGCATTGCTTGAAGAAGAGAGATCTTATTACCAGTGTATGGATCTTTGTAACCAGTAACAGCTTTCTCTGCAGATAGAAGTTTCTCATGAAGCTCTGGACCGACAATGCCAGCCTTAACAGCATCATCCACTGTAAATTTCTCATTCCTCTTGGGATCAACTATATAGCCAGTAGCTGCTTGGGCTTCTAATAGGGACAGACCTGTGTTTGGTGTCAGCAGTTTCTGTTTCATTGCTTGGTAGATGCTGAGTTTTTCCTTGGCATTTTCTAAAAATACCCCACCAATACAATCAGAACCTTGCAAGTAGCGTTTGATGGAGTCGCTGACTTCTGCAGGTTTCTTTTTACCTTGTTGGATTTTATCATAGGTGTCTTTGTCAATGATTTTAGACTCAAGCAAGGAACTGGCTGGTACAGGACCTCTGAAACCCTCAAAGATGTCCTGTCTCTTCTTTTCTTTTTCATCCACTGTAGATATCACAATCTTGATCAGTTTTTCAATAGTGATTTTTCCTGATCTATACTGCCGAATAAACTCAATCCTTTGTTCTTCTGTGAAATATTCAGAGTTGATAATCTCCCAAATGGTGATTACTCTTCCTTTAAAAAGTCCACTGTGCAACTCAACGGTAGCATGGCTCAAGGTCTCTTTAGTTTGTGCATCAGAAACTGGTTCTACTTCCTTTGATTCCTTTGACTTGATTGCTTTTTCTGATAGTGGCAGCAATGGGAGACCAGTCTGCTTATCAGTGGTGCTTCTTTTCAGCAGTTCAGCATAAGTGACATTTTCTTGTGTGTTGGGGTCAACAAATACTCTGTTGGAGTCTGATGGACTGCTTAGGTTTTGGTTCATCTCCTCATTTAGGTAACCGCGTTTATATGCAATTTCTGGAGTGATGCGGTAACTTTTTTCTGGGTCAATAATTCCTCCAGTTGCAAGTTGAGCTTCCAGCAGACGGACACCTTGGTCTTTCTTTATGAGATCTTTTTGCATTGCCTCAAACAGGGATACAGTTTTTCCAGTATATGGATCTTTGTAACCACAAACTGCTCTTTCTGCAGACAACAATTTCTCATGCAGCTCCGGGCCAACAATACCACTTTTGACTGCTTCGTCAACTGTGAGCTTTTGGTTTTTTACTGGATCAATTATGAAACCTGTTCCGGCTTGGGCCTCCAGCAGGTTTAAGGCAGGCTCTGTTCCAAGTAGGTCCTTCTTCATGGCGTCGTAAAAAGACATCTTTTCAGATGTTGACTCAATCTGCACTCCAGCAATACTGTGTGTCCCCTTTAGGGCTTTCTTGACAGGTTCAAGCTCAGACACCTCTTTAGGAGTAGCTTTGCCATTGTGCAATTTGTTGAATAAATCTTTATTGATAATTTTTGCTTCCAGAAGTTCAGACGCTGGCACTGATGATCTCAAACCATCAAATGCAGGTTCCTTCTTTTTCTCCTTGTCCTCTACAACAGTTATTACAATTCTAATGATTTTTTCAACTGTGATTTTGCCTGTCTTGTATTGTCGGATAAGATCCTTTCTCTGATCTTCAGTGAAGTACTCAGAGTTTATGACCTCCCAGATGGTGACAGTCTTTCCTTGGAATTTTCCAAATGGAACTGTTAAGTTGGCCTTACTAAATACATCTTTAGTTTCCTCATCGGTATAAGTTCTTTCAATTTGGGCTGCTTGTTCTGTGATTGGTAGTAATGGCATGCCTGTCTCAGGATCTGGTTTGCATCGCGCAAGCAACTCACCGTAAGTAAGGTTATCCTGAGTGTTGGGATCAATGAATACTTTTTTATCAGCAGGCGGGCTGGAAAGAATTTTGCTAAAGTCTTCATCGAGTTGACCTTGTGTGCATGCCATTTGGACAGGTACACGGTGCCTATTGACAGGATCAATTATCCCACCAGTTGCATATTGAGAATCAAGAAGTTTAGTGGCCTGGTCCTCTGCGATTAAACCTTTTTTCATTGCTTCAAACAGTGAGATTGTATCTCCAGTGAATGGATCTTTGAATCCTGTGGCAGCGCGTTCAGCAGATAACAACTTGGTGTGCAACTCAGGTCCAATCAAGGTATCCTTCACAGCTTCGCTGACTGAAAGTCTTCTGTTCTTAATGGGGTCGATTATGTAACCAGATGCAGCTTGGGCTTCGAGAAGCATCATAGCTGTGCTTTGTGGAATCTTCTTGTCCTTCAAAGCTTGATAAATACTCATTTTCTGGTTGGGTTCAACTATTACACCGCCAATGCAGTCTTTACCTTTTAGGCACATTTTGACCTTGTCATTCTTGGAAAGCTCTTGCACAGTTGTTTTGCCTTTCTTAAGCTTGTCAAATTCTTTTTTGCTGAGCACACCAATCTCATGAAGTCTGCTTGCAGGCACCTTCTCTCTGATTCCATCGAATGCCAGGGGTACTTCTTTTTTCACACCATCCACATCTGTAGAGCCATTTAGTACCTTTCTTGTTGTTTCTACCATGGTCATTTGAACTAACTCCTCTTCAGGGACACTGTCAGTTTGGATTTCAATCTCCTTGGTGTGGGATGGCTTCTGTGAACTCTGAAGCTGCTGGAGTTTTTCTCGCAATTTCTTGTTTTCCTCTGCCAGGAGCTTCTCTTGTTCAATTCTTTTCTTTTCAAGTTCTTGCATTTCTTTTTGCTTGGCATGCATCTCCTCCTCAGCATCCTTTTGCTTTTTGATAGCAGCATCCATGGCAGACTGCAGTTTCTTTTTCTCCTCCTCCATTTTCTTCTTCTGACGCTCCTGTTCATCTTTGAGTGCTTCAGCCTTCTTCACTTCATCATCAAATTGCTTCTCCAGCTTCTTTTTCTCTGCTTCAATAGCCTTCTCCTTTTTCAACAGAGTCTCTTTTTCTACTAAGAAAGTTTGCTGGAGGATAGTCTTTTCCTGCTGCAACTGTTCTTGTTGTACATTGGCCATCTGTGATGAAAAGGTATAAAACAATAATTATTTCAATGCATGACAGAAATACATGGAAAAATATAACTGCACAAATCAAATCCAAAATTATTTAATATATATAATTTACATTTTGAGATGCAGTTATATTTTTTCTTATATAATTACACCATAACTGCCACCTGTCAGTGTACATTTTAATTAATTTTTCTTGTATGGTGTCATAATTATTCACTGATTACAGTGATTTCTATTAAAAATTAAACATCTTAAATATATAGTTTTCTAAACATAAAAAAATCTGTCATATTTACTCACACCCATTTGTCACAAACCTAACTTATTTGCTTCTGTAGAACACAAAATATTTTGAAGAATGTTTCAAATGTTTTTGTCCATGCATAAAGTCAGTGGATTGCAAAATAACATTGGACCCCATTGTCCTTCATTGTATAGGAAAAAAGTACTGATACATTTTTTAAAATATCTTTGAGTTCCACAGAGGAAAGTCATACAGGTTTGGAATGTGAGAAAATTATGAAAGGTTTTTTATTTATTTTACGTGAACTATACCTACAAGATTATTTTATCATCACTGTAACCACAGAATCCAAATAATGCAGTGCACTATATAACAACTTCACTGCATTCTACAATAGAAATTAAATAAAAGACACATCAATATATCACATAATAACTGAAATACATTTAGTCCATTGAATAAATAAGCAAATTATGGAAATTTTAGTAAAATTACAACACATTATAGTGTCCAAGTGACAGACTTTATATAATAATAAAAAATAAATATTGATACCAATAACTTGCAATTATGAGCTGTACAGCGTAACTGCATACAAAATAAATGCATTTATACTATTCTGTAATTATGTATACTGTATCATGGACACTGTAATGTAAAAAGGGACCAGAACATCTTTGTTCATGACAATTGCTGGCTTTGTTTTTACTGTGACTGGCAACATGCAATTTACATGAACAAAGGTTCAAAAGTTGTATAAAATTGTTAATAGTTAATTAAGGGTGTTTAAGGATAATATGTAAAACACTAGGCCACTACTACAACATATAACACAATACCTCTTTTGATTGTTTTTGCAAGTCAGCTGCCTCTTTTTTCAGTTTTTCCTTTTCTTTCTCAAGATCTGCAATTGCTTTGTGCAGATCATCAGCCTCTTTTTTGCTCTGCAGCCTCTGTACTTCCAGTTTCTCGACAACAGTATGCTTCTCTGAAGTCTGTTTTTCTGTCTCTTGCAGGCGGTTTTTGATTTCATCTGCTTGTTTCTTGAATTTTTTGGCTTCCTCCTCTGCTTTTGACTGCGCATCACTTAACTGTGCCACCTTGATCTTCAGTTTCTCAGCCTCTGCGGTAATCTCTAATTGCCGCTTGCGTTCAGCCTCTAAGGATTTCTGGAAACCTTCAGTCTCCTGCTCCAGACGTTGCTGCATCTCCTTTTTGGCCTCCATCAACTTTTGAGCCTCGTCCTGTGCCTGGTCTTTCTGTTTCTGGAGCTTTTCAGCTTCAGCCTTTAGTTTTTTAGCCTCCTGAATGGCCTGCTTTTTCTCTTCCAGCATCTTATCAGCCAGTTCCCTCTGTTTGTCGAGATCAGATTCTGCAATTTGTCGTAATCTGGCAGCTTCCTGAGCCTCAATGTTGAGCCGTGCTGCCTCCTCTGCCAATTTTTTCATGTTCTCAGCCTCTTCCTCAAGAAGTTTCTTTGTGTTGTCCTTATCTTTCTTCATAAGCTTTTGATTTTCCTTTTCAATTTTAAGTTTTAGTTTTAGTAAGTCCTCCATCTGAATCTTGACTTTAGAGAGCTCATCCTCTACTTGACCCTTCTGCTTTATAGCATCACTGACCTCTTGTTTAAGTCGCTTAAGTTCATCATCAAGGACTGATTTCTGCTTGTCTGTCTCATCAAGTTGCACCTTAACCTTCACTAACTCCTCCTCAACTGAAGACTTCTGCTTCAGTGTCTTTTCTGCAAGCTGTTTGTACTTGGCCATTTCAGCATCAGCCTCTTGTTTTTGTTTCAAAGCAGCAGCTTCTGCCTCAGCCCGTTTTGAAGCTTCTTTTTCAGCTTCCTTCCTCAGTTTTTCAGCATCTTCCTGGGCTTTGGCTTGTTTGGCAGCTTCAGCCTCAGCTGCTTGCTTTTGACGCTCTGCTTCCTCTGCTTTCTTCTGCAGCAGGGCAGCCTCTTTTTCAGCTTTGGCTTTAGCCTTTTCTGCATCTTGCGCCAGTTTCCTTGCTTTGTCAAACTCTTCCTTGAGTTTATCCTGAGCCATGCTGTCCTTATTTTGCTGGAGAAGAACATCCTGGGCTTTCTGTTCAGCAGCAGAGCACTTTTGTGCAGCCTCTTTAACTAAAACGACCTGTTTCTCAGCTTCTTTCTCTGCAAGCTCCTTCTGCTTTTTGGCGTCTTCCGCTATCTTTATTAGACGGTCAACCTCCTCTCGAGCAGCTTTGTGTTGCCGAGCTGCCTCTTCTTCTGCAGCTTGGATTTCTTTAACCTTGGCCTCTGCCTGTTTCCTTTTTTTCTCCTCTTCCAAAGCAAGCTTTCTGAATTTCTCTGCCTCTTCCTCTGCCTTCGCTTTGCTTTTTTGTGTCTCATCTGCAATGCCCTTCAGTTTGTTAAGCTCAAGTTCAAGGTCTTGTTTGCCAGTCGAAGCCTTTTCGAAATTGAGTTTGAGAATGTGGATCTCCTCCTCCACCACTTTCCTCTGCTTCAAGGTTTCTTCTACGATTTTCTTTTGCCTGTCGAGCTCAGTGTCTGAAGACTTCTTTAGCTGATCAATCTTTTCTTCGATCTCTTGCTTATGATGTGTCGCTTGATCTTCAAGAACTTTCCTCTGGTAGGCCTCCTCTTCGGCTTTTCTCTTTAGACGATCATTTTCAGCCTCCTTCTCTTTCAAAGCGATCTCAGCCTCAGTTTTTAGACGGGTTGCTTCATTGATAGCTGCTAACTTTTCTTTGAGGATCTTCTCAGCCTCAGCTCTCTGGCGGGCAGCTTCTTCTTCTGCCATCTGCCTCTGTTTCTTTGCTTCTTCTGCAACTGACCTCAGTTTAGTTGCCTCCTCAGCCAGTTCCCTCATCTTGGTGGCCTCAGATTCAAGTAGTTGTTTGCTCTTTTCAGTGGTTGACATAGACTCTTTCTCAGCTTTGGATTTCATCCGCAATAGAACTTCCATCTCCTTCCTAACTTTGACTAGTTCCTCCTCCAGCTCTTTCTTCTGTTTAACAGCAGCATTAACATCATTTTTGAGACGCTGGAGCTCATCATCCAAGACAGTCCTCTGTTGTTCAGCGTGCTCAAAATCTGCTCTCAACCGAATAAGCTCTTGCTCTGCTGAAAACTTCTGCTTAGCAGTTTCTTCAGCCATCTTCCTTTGATTCTCCAGTTCCTTTTCAGCAGTCTCCTTCTGTTTAAGGGCAGTCTCCTCAGCTTTTGCTCTCTTCTTTGCCTCCCGTTTGGCCTCCTCCTTCTGTTTCTCTGCCTCCTCCTGAGCTGCAGTTTTCTTGTTGGCCTCTTCCTCTGCCTGGAGCCGGAGCCTGAGAGCTTCATTAGCCTTCTGTCTCCACGTCTCTAGCTCCTTCTCTGCCTGCTCTCTTGCCTTATTTGCTTCAGCTTGCTGCTTTTTGAGATGTTCTGCCTCTTCCTGCAGTTGAATAACCATTACCTGCTCATGTTTGAGTGACTCTTCCAGTTTTGCCGTTACTGACAATTGTTTACTCTCAAGCTGGGTGGCTGCGGTCTTCTTAGCCACCTCCTCTACCACTTGAATCTGTCGCTGCTTTTCCAGCTCTGCTTGCTTCAGGTGCCTCTCAGCTTCCTCAGCTTGGAGCTTGAACTTTTCAAGATCCTCAAGAGCCTTCTTCTTCTCTTTGGCAGCTTCCTTTTCTGCCTCTGATTTCAGTTTAAGCTCCTCTTCTGCCTTGCGTTTCTTCTGAGTCTCTTCAGCAACTTGTTTCCGAAGCTTCTCCGCCTCATCCTGCGCCGCCTTTCGAACTTTTTCAGCATCTGCCGCTTTATCCCGAAGTTGCTGAAGCTCTGTTTCAGACATGTTTTTTTGTTTCATTGTAGTTTCCAGCTGAAGACGGATTATACGGATTTCTTCTTCAATTCTTGTGCGGCTTATGAGGGCTTCCTCTACCTGTTGAGTCTTAGACTTGATTTCCTGCTCCGAAATGCTTTTGAGCTCATGAAGCTCTCGCTGGATATTGTGCTTCTGCTTCTCAGCATCGACAGCGACATCCTGACGTTTGCTGACTTCATCTTTCATCTTTGTCTTCAACTCATTTGCTTCTTGTTCTGCTTTAGCAATAGCCTTTGCGTGAGATTCAGCTAACTGCTTTTGCTTGTCTAGTTCGGCCTGCATCTCTGCCAGCTTTTTCCTCTCTTCCTCCTTTAGTTTTTCCGCGGCTTTCTATATTAGTGGAGGTAAATAGTTGGGGAAATGGAGACAAAGGTAAGCATTTAAGAGTTAGATATTACGGACATGTAAGTACATGGAAATAGACATAGTTACAGGTAGTTAGGCTAAATAGTTACAGTACATAAAAAAAACTAGTTACAGAAGATTTATGAAAGATAATATAAAGTCACAATGTATGGTACACAAAATGAGACACAATCACTTCACAAAACACTACAGCTACTAAATGGCGTCATGCTAATGAGGTGTTATTACTGGATATGGCTTTTTAACTACATAAACTTGATGTTGTTCACATATTTAAAATCCTATCTTGTAAATTTAAACACTGAAATTGTTGAAGAGTTTTTGAATCAAAGATGCCAAACATGTAAATGTAGCCTTCTAAAAGGTTAGGGTCACTGAAGAAAAATGTATTTGAAAAATTTATATTTAAGATATTATCATGCATACAACAAAACAGCTTAGTGATGCAGCAAAGAAAGAATGATATCATAAGGGGCAAAAAAAGAGAAGAAAATAGGTCTGATGAATGCCCAACAGTGTGGATTTTGACAAATCCAATAATATATATATATATATATTAATGCATATATTATTTCATATTTTATTTAATGTATTTCTTTATAATGCAAATGTAATTTTTTTAATGTATCAGGGGGACTGGAAAAGGATGAACATGCATTTTGTGGACAATTTACCTTTTTAGTGCCCAAACATGACAAACATTCATCATGATAAAGCACTGGCAAGCAGTTTCGAGAAGCAAACAAGAAATAAAGGTTAGAAAGGAAAATGGAAACCAAAATAGTGCAGAAAACAACTACAGAGAAAGGGGTGACAGTCAGGCTGAAGCATACTCAGAGGGAAAATCAACAATCAGAGCACAAAGGAATGATGGGTAGGAATGCTGCTTTCTATTTACAAAAGCAAGAGACAGAATCCAACCAGGAAATTAAACTAGAGAACAAATGTGGCATCCCTGGTACATGTTGTACATGCATTAACTTTTATTTTCTGGATGATTTAAGTTTGCTTCAGGCTGAAGGATACCTATACTAAGCTCACTATAATGGAAAATATATTACAACACCTCCATTGTCGTAAACGGATAATGAGAGACATACATTGTGAAAGAAATGGGATGTGCTGCACCACTAGCGTTAACATTACTGAAGACCTAGGTGAGCACCTCGATCTGTTACTTTTTTTATTTTCAGAACTTTTACCTCTAGCACATGGCCAAAAATAGCAAATTTCAGTAGTGTGTCTTCTTTAATAACTGTGTCTCATATGGTTTGTATTCCATATGTCCATACATCCATAAACTAAACATGGTTAAGTTAGTAAGTTAAAGTTAGAGTGCTAGAGTTCAAATAGACTTTTTGTTTTGACACTTACCTCCTCAACCTCTAGACGGCGCTGTGTCTCGATAATGAATTTAATATACTGACTCGAAAGAGTCATCAGCTCACTGTAGCGTGTTCTCAGAGTCACATACTGAAAAATGTTTTTAAAATTACTTGACATGTTTAATATGAAATACAATCAAGAAATAAAAATCCAAATATAACACTCTCAGTTACGTATACAGTATGTAAATTAACGCATTTAGCAGAATGAGAGTCCAAAATGGACGGACGTCAGATATCAAAAGTACCTCTTGGATAATGTCATCAGATACAGACTCCATTTTGGTCTTCTTCAAAGGGGAAGCAATTGGCTCCACCAGAGCTTTATACGTCACCAGTTGGAGCTCATAATCCTGGATGATAACATTTAGTCAGACTGCTACTCATAAATCACAAATTACAAAACGCATGCAGCGATATTCACACACACCTTTATGGCATCAATGTATGCTTTAGCATGTTTCTGGCACTCATCCACCTTGTCCTTGTTCTTCTCGATCTCTCCAAGTAATTTCTGTACAGTGGATGGACATGATGTAAATAAAAAGATCAACTACAGCTCTGCACACCATATATAAAGGCAATAAAAGGCTAGAACTACTTTCAAATGTGTGTAATGAATCTAAAATATATGAAAGTCTAATGTTTATCAGTACATTACAGAAAATAATGAACTTTATCACAATATGCTTTGAAGCAAATTTTTTGAAAAGGACCTGTAGATGGCTAGATAGATACCTTCTCCTGGTTCAGCTGCTCTTGAAGGGCTTTGCTGTCACCAATAGGCACAGCATGAAGCTTGTCCTGCCTTTGCTTGGCATCTGCTATCCAGCGGATGAGCCAGTCATAGCTCTGTCTGTAGGCCTGCATCTGCCTGCTTAGAAGGTCAAGTTCTCGCTGCCTTAGCTCAATCTGAGCGAACACAGCCTGCCAGCGGTCCTTCAGGTTGCCCACCAGCTGCCTGTAGTGCTCCAACTCTATGTCCCGTTCACTGTGGAGCTGAGACATCTGGTCATTCACCGCTGAAGCCCTCTGGAGCTCCTCTTCCAGACGGTCAAACGTGGGTTGCTTGCCCTCTGCTTCGGAGCGCAGTTTCTAGGGTCAAGAAAGAAGAACATGTTTGTGAGGTAATGTATCTATGTTATGTATGTTTAGGTTTTTCTTCGAGAGAAAATGCACCTGGAGTTGTGTTTGGTTGGCCTCAACGTCTTTCTCATTAACAGGAACTTTGTTTACATCACGCAGTTGGTTCTCGTACTTGTTGAGAATGTCTTCAGCTCCTTGTGTGCTGCGGATTACCATGTCAATGGTCTTCAGCCTTTATAGACAAATGAAATAGGATCAGTTTAATTTTATATGGAATAGACTAAAAGATGACTAACCAACCCACAACATTTGATTTTTACTGTGTATGGGCTATATAAAAAATTAACAAGATAAGACTTGAGTCTTACTTGTCAAGATACACAGCGGAAAGACTGTAGACATGCTCCATCTTTTTCTGGGTGATGTCTATTTCTGAACGCAGGACAGGGGCAGAACTGGACTGCTGAGATGTGGCCAGCACCGCTTCACTCTTCTCCACCATCTTATCCAGGTCTTTCTTTATACCATCCAACTCAGTCTGGACTTTCTGTAGGATGAAGCGAGAATACACAAGTATTAAGGCATGAATTAATATATATGTGGTCCTGGACCACAAAACCAGTCATATGGGTTTATAAGGGTTCATATAAATAAGCTTTCCATTGATGTATGGTTTGTTAGGATAGGACAATATTTGGCCGAGATACAACTATTTGAAAATCTGGAATCTGAGGGTGCAAAAAATCTAAATATTGAGAAAATTGCCTTTAAAGTTGTCTAAATGAAGTCCTTAGCAATGCATATTACTAATCAAAAACTTTTTGATAAATTTACGGAAGGAAATTTACAAAATATCTTCATGAACATGATCCTAATGATTTTTGGCATTGAATAAAAATATACTTTTGACCCAAACAATGTATTGTTGGCTATTTCTACAAATATACCCGTGCAACTTATGACTGGTTTTGTGGCCCAGGGTAACATTTTAATGATCAAAGTCGACATACACTGGCTCTTCATTTTAAAAGAGCTAATTCAATGGCATCATACAGACAGATGTAATGTATATTTAATGCAGTGTTTCTGCAGACCTTCTGATCGGTGGTTCTCTGTGCACAGGCTTTGAGAGGCTCCTTGTCTATCATCTGTCTGAGGCGGTTCACTGTGCGGCTCTCACAGCCCTCTAGTCTCAGTCTCAAGTCCTTGATCTGGGTGATGTAACTCTTGCACACTGACTCATCCTGCTCCCCTGCATAATTCAAATACTTTGTTAAAAAAAGCTCAAACACTGATGCTAAAACATGTACATTTGGAAAGAAAAGTACAATTCATAATCAAAACCACACACAGATTTCTAGGTAAGTCTCTTCAGTCATAATCAGTGTTGGGGGGAGGGGGGAAACGCATTACAAGTAACGCAATAATCAGATTACTTTTTTCCAAGGAACTAGTAAAGTAACACATTACTTTTTAATTCGCAGGGAAACAGCTGAGTTACTTTTTCTTCCATTTATTGATTATAAGCTCTCCTGTCCCCATGCTGAGAGAAATCAGGAGTAAGATGTTACTTTAGTTCTAGAATAAATGTGAACATGCATTAAATCATCGCACTTACAAAAAAACGGATTCACGTGTTTGTTCAAAATGAATAAAAACAGTGAAATGCAACTCAAAATATGACGCAAACATGCAATAATTAAATGTATTTATATATTTTTTAACCAGTGTCTTAGCTGCTGACCTTTGATGATCCAATTCAACCATACTAATAAGCTACAATTACTCAAGATAAACTAACATTTGTTCTTCTTTTTATCGCTGAAGCGTGCTGAACTTTCTTCTTCTGCATTTTACTGTACAGACATGAATTTACTTTTCCTTCAGCCTAAGGCTTTTGGTGTGAGAGGGCTTTTACATTTAACAAAAATATAACTTTTAATAATAAAAACAAACAAGCAAGCCCTGCCCAGATTTGCAACGCATTACCCTTCCATAAAAAGTAACTAAGTACTGTAATCAGTTACTTTTTAGGGAGTTACGCAATATTGTAATGCATTACTTTTAAAAGTAACTTTTCCCAACACTGGTGATAATATTAGATCTTTGCTGTATCTATACTATAGGCACACTGCACTTTAAATGTTTGGGGTCAGTCAGAATTGTTATTATTCATTTATTTAATTAAAAATACAGTAAAAACAGAAATGCTGTGAAATATTGTTACAATTCAAAGTTACTGTGTTTGATTCTAATATGTTTTAAAATCTTATTTATTCATGTGTTCAGTTTTCAGTGTCACATGATCCTTAAGAAATCAATCTAATATGCGTCTTTTGTACCAAATAAATAATTTATTTTTATTATCAATAGTGAAAACAAATGTGCTGCTTAATAACAGACTGTTATTTTTGTGAATGCTGTTTTTGTGAATCCATTTTTTCAGGATTCTTTTGAATAGAAAGTTTTTATAATGTTATACATGTATTTACTGTCAATTTTGATCAATTTAATACATCCTTTCTGAACAAAAACATAAATATGTTTCAAAAATATTACTGACCCGAAACCTTTAAACAGTAATGTATATTTTCACATGAAATCAAGCTGACATAGTTAGAAGCGCTTGCATTCATATGCTTGTGTAGAGAATGTCTCAAGGCTTAAAGTAAATCAGTTCATTTGCACACTTTTAAGTATGTACACTGCATTTCAAAATGTCAAATAGTGAGGAAAATCTGAAAACAAATAATTAAAGACATGCTTAGAAACAATCATTATCAACACATTCGAGTCAGTGGGAAGGAAAGCAAAATGCACAAACAATAACATGGACAAATCATTTGCAATGTATTAATAAAATAATTCCACACTGTTATCTTTACCCAGTGCGCTTCCTTTTTGGGTGAAAACGGGTTCTGAAAAATAAGTTGTGTTGTCACAATGGGAGGTGGATGAAAAGCTCTATTCAGAATTTCCAAACCGTGCTATCACAAAAACACTTAATCCTGAAGAAATTTCGTAATGCTTTTTGTGTTGCATCAAGCATGCAGAAAAATCTGCAGCTGTGCTCAGGGCTACGCCTTAAACCAGGGTTGTTCCAAGAGCCAAGACACAGACTTTGTCTGTGTGCAATCTCATTCACTTGATGAACAGTGAAAGTGATGGATGGTTTCTTTACATCTGAACAAACCCGCCGGCCTAACTCAACACCTACCTTGTTCAACAGAGCGTAGCAAGTTATCATAGTGTTGAGCTGCTTTGCTGTAACTGTTTTCGGCTTGCATGCGATCGTCAGCACCGAAGAGCTCAGAATCCTGACTGTCACGCATGAAGGCCTGATAGTGCTCCTCCAGTTTCTTTAGGGTCAGCCGATATTCCTCGACTCTCAGAGTCTTAAACTGCATAAAATGAGAGAACAGAATATGTCAACTAATTAATATTCATGAGTATGTTTATATGTAACATTTGTGACCCTGGACCACAAAACAGTCTTAAGTAGCATAAGTCTATTTGTGCCAATTGGCAAAAATACATTGTATGGGTCAAAATGATTTTCTTTTATGCCAAAAATCATTTGGATATTAAGTAAAGATCATGTTCCATGAAGATATTTTGTACATTTCCTACCGTAAATACATCAAAACTTAATTTTTGATTAGTAATATGCATTGCTAAGGTATTCATTTGGATAAGTTAAAGGTGATTTTCTCAATATTTTGATTTTTTCCTGCACCCTCAGATATTGTCCCTAACAAACAAACTATACATCAATGGAAAGCTTATTTATTCAGCTTTCAGATGATTATGACTGGTTTTGTGGTCCAGGGTCATATTTCAGATCATTCAGTTGCATGGAATATTGTATAGGCTATCATTTTTTTAATATTGGTGCATGTTAGTTCTAGTATTTTGTACTAAAACTTATAGTCTGTGAGTACCAAAAAAGGGGGATGAGTGCTAGTTACCATGATTAAATTCCAGGAGTTGATAAGCAGGATATCTCGCATGAGGTACTGCCAGGACAGCAGGCTCTTCATATCTACATGCAGCTTTTGCCAAAGGACCATCAGCCTCTGCTGACTCGCATCTAACCTGAAGTTCAAAACAGAATTAAAGATAAAGAGGCAAAGCCAAACACTGTTCAGGAGGATTTGGTTAATCCTCCAGAATTTGCTGACATGACTCACAACAAAACCACACATCTCGACTCAAAAGTCAAAGACAGAGATAAAAGGAGTATGTGGAATTTCAATGTTCTGCCAATTCAAGCAAGGGAGGTCAAATGAGACTAGACTTGTTTCACTTGTATCAGGCTGTACTGTGTTACCCAGAGCTGATGTCCATGGCCTCTTTGTTCGGGGGAGGGACGATAAAACAGATGGATGGTACTATGGCCTCGTTTCCACTGGAGTTTCTCACTTTCCACTTGTACGGATTCGAGTTGTTCAACAGGGCACACTCGTCTCCTTTGTGTACCGTGATCTGGGTCAAAAGAAAGAAGAATGTTGATTCTGTAGTGATTAATATGAATTTACAAGACAAGTTTTTGGGTGAGGCTGATTGCATAGCCTTTTGAATGTTTTGATGGTTGAAACATTGTTTGCGTGTCCTCAATTGCACCCCGCAAGATTAATTGAACTTCTTTTATTACCAATGTACAAAAGAAAACAAGCGACAGTGTGTTTACCTCCATTTGTTTGAAGTCACAGGCAGCCTGAATAGGTAATTTGCCTTTGACAGGGTAAGCCGTGTTCCTCGGCTTCAGCTGGATAATGGTCTTGGCTCTCCGGTTGAGACCCTCCAGGTGTGTTTTGAATTCGTTTAGCTGCTCTTTTTCTTCCTGAAGGCCAGAGAGAGAACTTTGTGTATATATTGCATACATTTAATTTAATTTAGAAATAGTTCACCTAAAATTTTTTATTCTGTCATTGATTAATAAATTACTACCCTCATGTCGTTCCAAATCCTTAAGACCTCCATTTATCTTTGGAACATAAATTAGGATGCTTTTGATGAAATCTGAGAGCATTATGACCCACCATATACAGCAAGGCTCCTACCATGTTTAAGGCCCAGAAAGGTACCAAGAACAAAACAGTCCATGTGACATCAGTGGTTCAACAGTAATTTTATGAAGCAATGAGAATACTTTTTGTGTGCACACAAACAAAAATAACAACTTTAATCAACAATTCTTCTCCCCCCAAGTTACCATCTTCCACCATTATCGAGAGTACTTGTACTCGAGTAATTGTTGAGTAAAGTAGTTATTTTGTTTTCAAAATGTAATCTCATAGCTTCACAAAATTGAAAAAAACTGATGTCACATGGACTGTTTTAATGATGTTCTTACTACCTCTCTGGGCCTTGAATGTGGTAGGAACCTTGCTGTCTATGGAGAGTCAGAAAGCTCTCGGATTTCATCAAGAATATCTAAATTTTGAAGATGAATGAAGGTCTTACGAATTTAAAATTTAATTAATAGCAATTAATGACCATTTTTTGGCGAACTATTCCTTTAAGAAAGCATTGCATTAAAAGTTTCAAAGGATCTCAAGGAATTTCTAATCCAATGATGACATAATTGAATGGTCAAATAAATAATCACCCAGCCCTAAACACATTTTGGTGTTCACTGAGTTGTAAAATCCATGTAATATTAAAACCCACCATTGCATCCTGTAGCAGATCCTCTAGGCGTGTGACCGTAATTGAGCGTTCACACACATATTTCTTCTTCATCATGTCTTCCATCTTCTTCATCTTCTCCTCAGCCTCTTTAACATCTGAGAAGAACTGTAGAACAGAAAATTTGGTTAGGAGATCAAAATACTTCAATTTTGATTTAGCTGAAGATCTATTTGTCTGTCTCCATGGGTTTCAAACTGTCTCTACCAGAATCTACACAAGCATAAAGTTGTATTAATGTATGTACCTGGAAGTAAGCTGTGTTTTCCTTCAGATGAGCCTCAGTGCAGCAGCAAAGCTGAAGGATCCAGCTCCACTGAGTCTGAAGAGCTGCAGTGAAAGCCTACAAAGAAACCGATTACCATTAAAACATTGAATTATCGAAAACACTGAGACTTTACAAGTACAAATAAGTATTGTATTAGACATTTAAACAATATTTTATCACTCACATTATATAGCATCTTTGTCAGCTCTATAATTACATGATTCACATAAATCAAAAACTCATTTACTGTAGTATTTTTCTTTGAAAAAAACAAATGTGACCCTGAACCACAAAACCAGTCTTGGGTAGCACAGGTATATTTGTAGCAATAGCCAAAAATACATTGTATGGGTCAAAAGTATCGATTTTTCTTTTATGCCAAAAATCATTAGGATATTAAGTAAAGCTCATGTTCCATGAAGATATTTTGTAAATCCATACCGTAAATATATCAAAACTTAATTTTTGATTAGTAATATGCATTGCTTTTTTGCACCCTTAGATTCCAGATTTTTAAATAGTTGTATCTCGGCCAAATATTTTCCTAACAAACCACATACATCAATGGAAAGCTCATTTATTGAGCTTTCAGATGCTGTATAAATCTCAGTTTAAAAAAATGACCCTTATGACTGGTATTGTGGTCCAGGGTCACAAATAATAACTGATCAAATGTCAAATTTTGTACCTCCACAGTTTTTCTGGCCGGATGGCCTTCTTTTAGCAATTTGTCTCCAGTCATCTGGACGTTGTTCACTCTCTTCTCTCTCTGTTCAAGATCTCGCATCAAACCCTACAAGATAGCAAAGGAGCATCTGTTATTATCAAATGCTATTAAAATAGCATCATAGCATTAATAAGGAACAATTTTAGTGCAAGTCGAATTATGTTAAGATGTGTTTGTGGTCTTACAGAATAGTTATCTTTTTTGGCGGTCATGTTGGAGTTTCGGTCGCTCCAGTCGTAGTTCACTTCCTCCTCTTCTTTCTCGTTGAGCCACATCAGCTCTTTCGTGGCGGCCACAACAAAAGCGTGGAGCTGATCTAAATTCCGCAGCCGTGACTTGGAAGCATTCTGAGGTGGAACAACAACGATAATTAACCAACTAATAAACTTGCTGATTCTATTTCATAAAGCTTTGTATGTTATAAGTTTGCTATAAAGATATATTAAGAGCTATAATTATGATTTAATAAAGAAATCAGTGAATATTAGTTGTAAATTTAGGAGCGTACCAGCAGTTTAGCATACTGAAGGTCTAGTTTGCCCAAGTACTCACGATAGGCTCCCTTACTGACTGGAGTCAACTGATTCTGAAAGGAAAGAAAATTGTGTTGGTTTTTCATGTTCATAATAAATTCAGTGCAGTCAGTAAACATGCTTAACTCATATTTGGAGTTTAATAAATTATTTGAATTATTAATACTGTTTAAAAGTCAAACGTTTACATACACCTTGCAGAATCTGCAAAATGTTACAAAATGCATGTTATTTTTATTTAGTACTGACCTGAATAAGTTATTTCACATAAAAGAGGTTAACATATAGTCCACAAGAGAAAATAATAGTTGAATTTATAAAAATGACAATGTTCAAAAGTTTACATACACTTGATTCTTAATACTGTGTTGTTACCTGAATGATCCACAGTTGGTCCTTTTTTTAGTGATAGTAGTTGTTCATGAGTCCATTGTTTGTCCTGAACAGTTAAACTGTTCGCTGTTCTTCAGAAAAATCCTTCAGGTACCACAATTTTTTGGGTTTTTCAGCATTTTTGTGTATTTGAACCCTTTCCAACAATGACTATATGATTTTGAGATACATCTTTTCACACTGAGGACAATTGATGGACTCATGTACAACTATTACAGAAGGTTCAAATACTCACTGATGCTTCAGAAGGAAAAACAACGCATTAAGAGCCAGGGTTGTAAACTTTTGAACAGAATGAAGATGTTTACCCTTTAAAATTTACCATGATCTTAAATTCAAAAAGTTTTCACCCCCTGATTCTTAATCCATTGTGTTTCCTTCTGACGCATCAGTGAGAGTTTGAACCTTCTGTAATAGTTGCATCACATCAACAGTTGAGTCCCTCAGTTGTCCTTAGAGTGAAAAGATGGATCTCAAAATCACACAGTCATTGTTGGAAAGGGTTCAAATACACAAAAATGCTGAAAATCCAAACAATTTGTGGGGCCTGAAGGATTTTTCTGAAAACAGCAGACAGTTTAACTGTTCAAGACAAACAAGGGATTCATGAACAGCTATCACTAAACAAAAAAACAGCTGTGGATCATTCAGGTAACAACACAGTGTCAAGAATCAAGCGTATGCAAACACTTGAACCGGGTCATTTTTATAAATTCAACTATTATTTTCTCTTGTAGACTATATGTAAACATCTTTTATGTGAAATATCTTATTCAGGTCGGTACTAAATAAAAAAAATAACATGCATTTTGTATGATCCCTCCTATTTTGGTAAAATAATTAACATTTTGCAGATTGTGCAAGGTGCATGTAAACTTTTGACCTCAAGTGTATACAAAATTTACAAATCATTGTTCAAAAACTTTTAATTATTATAATTATATTATTATATTTAATTAATGTTTGACTAATATTATAAGCTGACTTTAGGGAACACAATATTTGCTAAAAAGTGTCTCATTTTAAGACTAATTGGGTAAAAGTACAACATGAATATTTAGAAAACAATTACCTCATCAGCCCGCGCACGATCAATCTTGTATTTGAATTCCTCGATGGACTGATGAAGGCCACGATGGCTGCCGAGTTGAGACTCCACAGAGGGCAGATCTTCGCCCCACTCTGCCCCATCTATGCGTCTCTGGTTCTCCTCCACCCAGGACAGGAGGTCCTGAATGTACTTAAGAGTGACTTCATCAAGCTCAGGTCTTACGCGCTGGGGAGACTGCTGTAATGTTTGGACGTGGGAGATCTGGGTCATGGGCACCTGGGTCATGGGTATCTGCGACACTGTCACACCTGACTTCAAACGCAGATTAAACTCACTGCGCAGGTTAACCAGACGCTCGTGGAGACGGTACACCCTGAGAGAACAAAGAGAGGACAGTTATTGATGCTAAAATGAAAATGCTGTGATATACAGTATATACACTGTTGCTCAAAAGTTTAGGATCAGTAAGTTTTTAATGTTTTTTAAAAGTCTCTTATGCTCATCAAAGCTGCATTTATTTGATCAAAAATACAGAAATAGTAATATTATGAAATATTATCGCAATTCAAAATAACAGTTTTTATTTGAATATACTTTAAAATAGAATTTATTTCTGTGATGCAAAGCTAAATTTTCATCAGCCATTACTCCGGTCTTCAGTATCACATGATCCTTCAGAAATCATTCTAATATACTGATTTATTACTTTTATTATCAATGTTGGAAACAGTTGTGCTGCTTAATTTTTTTAGAACCTGGATTCAGGATTCTTTGATGAATAGTTAAGTTAAAAAGAACACTATTATTCAAAATAGAAATCTTTTCTAACAATATAAGTCTTTACTTTCACTTTTTTTTATCAATTTAACACATCCTTGCTTAAAAGTATTAATTTCTTTCAGAGAGAAAGAAAAAATGTCATCAAATGATATCAAAGAATCCTGAAAAAAGTATCACAGGTTCCAAAAAAAAATATTAAGCAGCACAACTGTTTCCAACACTGATAATAAATCAGAATATTATAATAATTTCTGAAGGATCATGTGACACTAAAGACTGGAGTAATGATGCTGAAAATTCAGCTTTTCATTACAGGAATAAATTCTAGTAATAAGTATATTAAAATAGAAAAACACTATTTTAAATTGCAATAATTTTTTTTTTATTTTTAATCAAATAATTGCGAATAATTGTCTCCTTTAAAAAGAATTAGGTATATAATTAGGTATATAATTTCTTGTGATTTTATCATTTTTAATTGTTATTTAATAAGTAATAAGCAGCTTTACAGAAAATATTGCCTTAAAAATCTTTTTTTTTTTTTAAACTGGAAAGGTTTAGTATTCTTTTAAAATGTAAACATTTCCCAGGGGACAGTAACATTTAAAGTTATCCTAATTTAAAAAAGTTACAATATAAATGATTTAATAAATGAATAAAATATACAATATAGTTGTTTACTGACAGTATGGTATGACAGTAAAATATTATACTGACCGCCTGTACATCTGTTCTGCCTGTAGATGGCGCCCATCTTTAAGTAACTGCACGTCGTTGAAAAGGTAACGGATCATGTTTTCAGCCTTGTTCAGATCTGCCTCTATCTCAGACGCATGCTGGATAGGCTTTCCTGCGCTCAGCATACGTATGTCCTGCAATAAAAGCAAAATATTATTATAGTGCTATTTGCAACAGGTTTTT
The DNA here is from genome assembly GCF_049309525.1 of Garra rufa. Lineage (NCBI taxonomy): Eukaryota > Metazoa > Chordata > Actinopteri > Cypriniformes > Cyprinidae > Garra > Garra rufa. The sequence continues at coordinate 30,762,454 of NC_133377.1, forward strand.
CTGCTTGAAAGCTACTGGGATTTCAAATAAAGAAATGAAATGGCTTTATATCTCACCGTTTGTAACAGTGTTTCCACCTGGTTGAGTTGTTCCTCGCACAAACCTGACTCCATTTGCACCTTACTGACTATTCTCTGCAAACGCTCCAGCCTGTACATGTAACAGACACACAAATGCTCTTACACTCTACATAATTCACTACAAGCAAAGCAGCCATGTAATATTAAGAATATAATGACTGGACAAAGGCTAAACTAGACAATATTCAGGAATTCAACATTCAATACATTAGAAAAAGTCAGTCAAATCACTCACAACTTTCTCTCACGGAGTAGGTATTCCAGTCCATGGCTATAATTCATAAAAGCCATGACTAATAATCCTAATAATGAAGATAAGTTTTCCCAGAGCAGAGGCACAGAGAATCAGCTATTGATGTTAAGAAGTGCTTCTGTAACTTTTCAGACTCATAAACATTCAACAGAGCAGCAGCGAGTCTGTCTTGTGACAATTTTTTTTAAAGCTACGCCCTGTTTGCTTGTGCAAAATGCTATTTATTAACAAAAGTTATGTATTTTGAAGGAAAAGTAATTGACACTAGTAATTATAAGCTGTAAAGTAAGGTTGAAACTGAAAACTGAAGGGAAAAATAAGTCAAATTAAAAAAAAAATTAAAGTTAAAGTTGAGTACTTTCACATTTGTTTATTCAGTAAAATATTTTTATTCTTTAAGATCTGATAATTGTCAATTAGTATGGAAAGTCACTTCAATCTTTATATTTCTTGAAATGTAACTCAATGAGGTAACTAAATCTATTTAGATTATGTTTAAAACATTGGTCAAATCTGAGCACAGTGGAATCATACATTTCATTAATCTTTAGTTCAATACTTTTTGATCCATGGGGTTGTTATTATTGCAAAATGCTCCTGTAAATAATTCCAATTATTCAAATGAGTTATTATACAAACAAAAGAATTTGTATAGAATTCAACATATAAGAAATGAATCCACAGATTTCTCACCGTTCGAACTCTAAGCGCAACAGTTTCTCTCGTTCCAGAATGGCCACATGCAGGCGGCCCCACTCTTTCTCCACATCGATGGGGTGGTAGTTGGGAGGAACCTTGATCTGACCCGCCTGCACAGCACCCTTGGTGCCAAATAAAACCCCATGCATAATGTCAAATCTTGGTTATGAAAACTCAAAGTGTCATGTAAAAGCCCAACGGGATTGTTTAAAAGCCAATTACTAGTGTGGCAAATTTCATTTACCTCTAAAGACTTGTAAATAAGCTTGGAGCGATTTTTGTCAGTCTCCTTGGCTGGTAGCTCAGTCTCTTTGAACTTCAGAAACTGACGCCAAAGAACCTACAACAAAATAAAGAGGAGAAATAGACTAAAAATATGATCTTTTTTATATAATTTTTTTAATTGTTTGAAATAATCACGTCAAAATAATGACATAATAGCTATAATACTTCTAGCTGGTGAACAATAAAAGTAAATTACTTTACCAAATCATAATTACAGATGTGATTTTGCACATTATCACTTAATGAATCATTAAACATGGATCTTGGGACTAACCTCAATCTCCTCATAGCTCGAGGGGAACTTGCGTTCCTCAAACACGATAATGTGATGTCTGATCCACTGGAGTAACATGGTCACCAGCTCGTAATACTCCTGCCAGCGTAACTCCAACTCCTGTACACATAATAAAAATGTCATTTTAATAAATACTAACCATCACAATGTCCCTTGATACCTGTATAACAGGTATTTATGTTTTCAAAACACCCACATTGGCCTTGACTCCATCACGAACATCAGGAACTCTTGGCATGACATCATACAAAGAGGACACATATGTGATGATGGACTTCTCGTCTGGGTGTGGCACGTCCACATCTGCAGAAAAGGAAAATACACTATTATCAGTATGCACAATGTTTTTGAAAGATGTCTCTTATGCTCTTCAAGGCTGCATTTATTTGCTCAAAAATACAGTAGTGCAATAATACTGTGAAATATTAGTACAACTTGGAATAACTGTTTTCTACTTTAATATATTTTAAGATGTAATTTATTCCTGTGATGGCAAAGCTGAATTTTCAGCATCATTACTCTGGTCACATGACCCTACAGAAATAATTCCAATATGCTGATTTCTTACTACTAAAAGTCAAAAATGTCAAAAGCAGTTGTGCTGCTTAATATTTTTTGTGGAAATATTTTTCAGGATTCTGTCACTTTTGATTAATTGAATGCATCCTTACTGAATAAAAAGCATTAAAGGGATAGTTCACCCAAAAATGAAAATTCAATGTTTATCTGCTTACTCCCAGGGTATCCAAGATGTAGGTGACTTTGTTTCAACTCAAACCGCTGCAGTCTGTCAGTCATATGATGGCAGTCAATGGGACCCATGGATTTGAGAGTCAAAAAACATACACAGACAAAACCAAATTAAACCCTACGGCTTGTGATGATACATTGAGGTCTTAACACATGAAACAATCAGTCTGTGCACCTCAATGTCCAACTGGTTGTTGTAAACGCGCTCAGGACAGTTGGACACTGCAGTGGATCAGAGGTAAAAAATTATATAAATACTGCTCAGTTTCTTGCACAGACCGATTGTTTCGTGTGTTAAGACCTCAATGTATCGTCACAAGCCGCAGGGTTTAATTTTGTTTTGTCTGTGCATGTTATTTTGACTCTCAAAGTCAGTCATATAATGGCAGTCAATGGGACCCATGGATTTGAGATTTAAAAAAACATACACAGACAAAATCAAAATAAACCCTGCGGCTTTTGACAATACACTGAGGTCTTAACACACGAAACAATCAGTATGTGCACCTCAAAGTCCAACTGGTTGTTGTGAACGTGCTCAGGACAGTTGGATATTGCGGTGGATCAGAGGTAAAAATTTATATAAATACTGTTCAGTTTCTTGCACAGACCGATTGTTTTGTGTGTTAAGGCCTCAATGTATGTGCCGCAGGGTTTAATTTGGTTTTGTCTGTGCACGTTTTTTTTGACTCTCAAAGTCAGTCATATAATGGCAGTCAATGGGACCCATGGATTTGAGAGTCAAAAAAAACATACACAGACAAAATCAAAATAAACCCTGCGGCTTTTGACAATACACTGAGGTCTTAACACACGAAACAATTAGTATGTGCACCTCAAAGTCCAACTGGTTGTTGTGAACACGCTCAGGACAGTTGGATACTGTGGTGGATCAGAGGAAAAAAAAAAAATTATATAAATACTATTCAGTTTCTTGCACAGACTGATTGTTTTGTGTTAAGACCTTAATGTATCATCACAAGCCGCAAGGTTTAATTTGGTTTTGTCTGTGCATGTTTTTTTTTTTACTCTCAAAGTCAGTCATAAAATGGCAGACAATGGGACCCATGAATTTGAGATTAAAAAAAAACATACACAGACAAAACCAAATTAAACCCTGCAGCTTGTGACGATACATTGAGGTCTTAACATATGAAACAATCAGTCTGTGCACCTCAATGTCCAACTGGTTGTTGTGAACACGCTCAGGACAGTTGGATATTGCGGTGGATCGATTGTTTCGTGTGTTAAGGCCTCAATGTATGTGCCGCAGGGTTTAATTTGGTTTTGTCTGTGCATGTTTTTTTTTGACTCTCAAAGTCAGTCATATAATGGCAGTCAGTGGGCTCCATGGCTGCAATGGTTTGAGTTAAAAATCTTCGTTTGTGTTCTACTGAAGAAACAAAGTCACCTACGTCTTGGATGCCCTGGGGGTAAGCAGATAAACATTAAATTTTAATTTTTGGGTGATCTCTTTAAATTACTTTTAAAAATATCTTTAAGTAAATATTTTACTATCCCTAAATTTTGAACAGTAGTGTACATTACTCAACATCATAAAAAGTAGAAACACTATTAGAAAAGTGTTAGAAGCTACTCTTACACAGGCATAAAAAACAACTTACAAATCCATTAAATTCACTTGGACCCAATAAGATCTACTATATTTATCAATGAATGTCAAGAGTAAAAAAAAAATCTTTGAAGGAAAATCCAGAGGGATGTGCTCCTTCAGTTTACCTTCAGGATCCAGCAGGCGTGTGACTCCCAAGTCTCTCTCTGCTATGCTGAAGGCCTGCTCCAGATTCTCCAGGTTGGTCTGTTTGTACACCTTAGTCATGTCAATCAAATTCGGCCTACAACAAAAAACAATAGACAAAGAATTAAAGGTGTACATAAATGAAAAACAAAGATTCAACAATGAATATCAGTGCACTGATTACATAACACATCTTGCATATCATAAACCGCCTACTCATAATTGAATTTTAACACAGATACTGCTCATTTACTTAATTATTTTGCATTTTACAGTCCACTTTGTTTAAACAAAGAATGTCCATGCTAGCAAACAAAAGTCCCATAGGTATGAACTGTGAACAAAATTGATACTTCACAAAGATCTCATTAGCATGCATACTTGCAGATCTTATTTAACTGCACACTGCTCGGCCAAACCTGGAGGCTATGTAAACATCTGTGCCAGTATCTGGGCAGGTGAAGGCAAGATTGATACCTCTTCACAGGATTTGAAAAAAGCATGTCTTATGTGACAAAGTACTCACTCAACAGCAGTCATTGCAAGGCGCCAAAAACAATTAAAAGCAGTAAAATACAACGTGCACACACAGGCAGTCTGTTAACTACATTAAAACCCGAAAGTTCAGCAAAAGCAAATAATTTTATAGCTAATAACAATATAAAATTTGGTATCAATTGACTAAATTGTCAATAAAATTGCAAAAGCTATTAAGACAAAGGCAGAATTGCTTTGTCTGCTCTTTTCAATGAAATGAAAAAACAAAGCATTCATACGACTGATTGGCTGTCTGGGTAAGCAGGTAGCATGGCTGGCCCCAAGGAAGCTCGGCATCTGATACGAACACCTTTCTGTAAGAAAATCCATCTCTACTTAGGGTGGAGTCCCTTTGCTCCATGCCATATTCAAGATCTCCGCTTTGGGATCCACCACTAGAACAAGCACCAGGGCTGATGGACCACTGTCCCGAATCGAAAGAAGCCTCTGATGGCACATCCTCACACAGCATGACCACCCGGTCCTCCAGGTCACTAACAGATCCATGGCTGGACGACATGCTGCGATTCTTCCTAGAGCGTAATTTCTTCTTGAGACTGAACATTTTGTTGGATTAAATGAATCAAATTCCCATTCTTTGAAATATGTGCATTCACACAGGATGCAGATGGGTAGTCTTCTCCAATGAAAAACAAGTTCTAGTCAACAATTAGCGGTCTCGGTCTTCAAAGAAACCACCCTCCATTTTGTATCACGCATCAAGCTTTGAGAGCTTCACCTTTAACGCTACTGTCAGAATGGAGCTCACATAGTAATCTGTTCATCAAGTTGCAAGCGAGAGGGAAGACAGACTGCTTCTTCTTTGCTCAAATCTCAAGAGTCATCTGTGCCTGATAGTGTAGGGTGAACCTGAGCTATGCAGCTACACCCAGAATGATAAAAACACACCCTCTGGGGATCCTTTCAGATTTAACACGCCCTCATAACAGGATTCTGGTTTCAAACATTTTTCATAAGTGCCGATTCGAGCATACTTTAACTTATTCTGACGTAAAGTCAAATTGTTGTGGTTGAGAGGTATTTGTATGAAGTCTGTAATGGGTCAGCAGTTCTTTATAGTTTCTCAAGTCCCATGTGTAACAGCAAAGTGTGCTCTTGAAGGGTTCGAACAAGTCAGCCTACCTGTAAGTATGGCATGACAGGTCTTGCTTCCTGTCAAACATCACTTGGTAAAAGCCAGGGTTTAGTACATAAATTATAGACCCGACAAGGGACAGAAGGGGTCTGTGATTGACATGGCAAATACAGCCAGCAAGTCTGGAGATGAGCTTCATAAACAGCCCGGAGATACAAGCGTATATCAACTAGTTCTCATTTCTCAGGTACTAAGATTACATAATATTATTATTTTAACATTTTCAAAATCTGGCTCTTTTACATGAACACCATTGATTAATGTGTCTGAAGAATTTTCAGTTTTTTAATCCGCAGTTCCAACAACTTTTTCACTTTTTACTAGAAGTTTCTACCTGTGTTTATGGATGATGGCATTGAAGAGCTTGCCATCTCTCCAGCTGGTGGTGAAGTTATCACACCGCAGGCCTTGGTAGCCCTCCACCATCCGTTGAGACCACAAGAGCAGCTTCTCTTTGGCGGTCATATCGTCTGACTGACCGTTCACCTGGATATCGGAGATCTGATGGAGCCAAGGAAAAGTGAAATGGTCAGAAAATGTAGAATAAGAGTCTGAATTGCAATTTACCCTAGATTTTTATAGTAAACACAGTTTAACCATGGTGATTGCAGGAGAACTATAGATGGACCATATCAAAATGACAAGGTTTCTTTATCATGGTTAAAGGGGACATTTTACCATGTTTAAGTGCTATAATCAGGTCCTCAGTGCATCTACCAATCCAGAAAATGTGAAAAGAGACAACCCAGTAACTGTTTTGGTAAACATTTTCTCTGCAAGCATGTGAAAAAGGAGCTGGTCAGATTTCACTCCCCTAGTGATGTAGGAAGCAGATCTTATTATAATATTACCACCTTAATCTGCACGTTTCCACCCATGGTGCCGCTATTTTGTTTATGCGATTTCTTTCCTAGCTGTTTACCTTCACAGAAATAACAGACTTTTTACAACTTATGTATGTTTTTAACACAAACTTGTCTGTATTTGACAGTTTAAGCGCAATAAGACATGAAAGAGAACTTAATTTAGCACTCACATGCCTTGTGACACCCGCTTTCTCGGCGCGTGCTTTGAATGTGTGTGCTCAGAAAATGTGTGCCGTATATCAGAAGTTTCTGAGGTATTTGAGGTATGAGCTGTAAAGGCACAGCCCTATTCTGGAAAAGTGGGCGGGGACCAGCAGCTCATTTGCACTTAAAGAGCCATGCACGAAAACAGCATGTTTCTGCCTTCACTCAAAATAGGCATATTCAAAATGATATAAAATATGATCTGTGGGATATTTTGAGCTGAAACTTCAGACACATTCTAGCTACACCTAAGACTTATATTGCATCTTGCAAAAAGGGGCATAAAAGGTGATTTTCAAAACAATATAAATATGGTTTCAATAAGACAAACTATGTTTTAGTATTCTGCTGATAGTGCAAACTGCTTTCAATGTTTTTCTTACAAACATATTCTCAAAGGCAAAAGGCACAAAGTTTGCACTCTCTTCAGTAAACTTCTGTTCAATAGTTTAACATGCAATTTGTTGCTTTTCCAATAATGAAACACTATCCTATAATGCTCAGGGAAATGATGTAATGCGTTTCAATAATGCGTTTCATAATGTAAGTTTGATTATTAAAAAGTATACCTAAAATACCCTCACCGTTGCCTAGATACTACAGACAAACATTGTGGTTAGCAATGATCATAAGATTTGTTTATAATAAAAGGCTTGTTCACATTTTAGTCTGTGATTTTGCATGCCTCTGTTCCTCTGGTGACTCATCGTCAGGATTCCCCTTTGGGTAATAACCACTCAACGGCTAAAATCAAGTTTCCTCCTATTATAAGAGTTTTGAAGGGAAGTCTGGTCGGTCTAAACCTCTGAATCCTTACATTAGGGATGTAAACAGTGACTCAGACATGGAAACACATCCTCCACCCTTGCAGCATATCTTTACGAGAGCCAAGAGGGGCATTTAAGGTCCTTTTCAATGCAGAATTCCTTTCAATGTCTCTAATTTGAAAACATTATAGTGGTGACTACAAGCTCAACAATTCAAACTTCTTAACAAAGTTATTGTAAGAATAGAGATTGTTACAAATTATCTTCTACAATTCTGCATTGCTGTGACCAATTCTGGTATATTTTTATTGTATTATAGTCTTGACTCTATAGGAATTCATAACTATTTGTTATTATTGATTAAAAGCTTATTTAATATGTCTGACCAGAAAAATAACTCTACTTTGTTGAAAATAACAAAAAATGTGACCTTTTCAAGTTGCTCTAACGTTCTGTACGGCACGTTTTTGTAAAATGACTAATTCAAAACCTACTGTGCCAAGATAAGCACTTTTTTCTTTTTAAATCGAAGGAAAAGAAAACAATTAATACGCATTCCCACCACCAAAAACAGCATGATTGGTCTCATGAGTCACCAAACCACCATGCCAGTGCTTCCACTTCCTTAAGGGAAGATGTGAGTCACCAACCGAAATGGACACCGTCCCAGCCCATAATCCCCCAGGGGCCAACTGTGACATCAAAGGCGAATGCTTCGGTTTTTATTTCCCAGAAAAAAAGTACGAAATGTGCTCCGGTCTCCTCATAATGAGACACAACATTGTGCAGCAAACCAAAGACAATAGAGCACATTGGCACAGAAAACCACCCATTTCTAACAGGTACAAAGCAATTGTTTTATCTGACATTTTTCTTATGAATGAAAATCAAGCTCATGCATAAATAAACATGAGCTCAGGTGTGAAAATACAACAGTTGTTCTGTTTTAAGAGTGTTGTGTTGTGGGTGGTCTGAGATTTATATTTGGCACAAAGATGAAAAGTGATCTCTATATCACTGCTGTCATATGATACATTAAACCCTGTCACATGTCTGCACAGATGTCTGTGTTGTTACAGCAACAGTAACAGTTGACAGACTAAAGGTGTAGAAACAGTGAAACGGGAAATGAAAATCTGTGAAGCAAAACCAAAGAGAGCATATAAACTAATTAGAATGCATCTGCTCAGAGCAGTAGAGCACAACCAGTGCTACAACAGACCTGGAAGTGAAGGATGATGGTCCATATTAGCCCGAGGGTCAGTTTTGGATTTCCATCCGCAATGTCGTCATTTCTTATGTTGACAAGTTTCACCTGTCAAACAATGAGATCTGTGTTAACAAGTGAAATCTTATAAGATCACGGTTTTCAACAAGGTGTCTATAGACCTCTGTGGGACTGTAAAGGTACTGCAGAAGGTCCATGGAAAAGATATATAAAAACAACCAAACACATTTTTTGAGCATTAAATCATGATTATTAATGCAATAATGTTAGCTAATATTTTGAATAAAAATGTATCATAACTTGTGACCTAAAAAGTAGCGTTTTATATCATATATTTATATTCCTGAACACAAATAGCAAACCAAAGGTTAAACAATAATAATAAAAATAATAATGGCTTACGAGGTGTTCGGTTCACTTTACCTGTCTATGTTTGAGGAAGTCCAGTGCGATCTGTACATTCTGTAGTTTGTGAAAGCGCATGCGACCCTTCTCTCTGGGCTGGAAATAAATAAAAAAGAGATTAACATAGAGAAAGATTAGCTTTCAAAGAATTAAATGTGACTATGAATAGAAAGAGATTACAGATGTACTGAATGATGAAAATGGCATTAAGCAAACAGAACAACAACTAAAGTACGGATGCACCAATACAAAAATATTATAATAATGTCTCGTCCATTGTGGAAAAAATACACTAAATGAGACCAGAAGGTGAAACAGAACATCTAAACATTTTATTGTACAGTAAAAATAGAAAACTGCTTAGCATTTGTAAAATGCGTAGAAAAAGACTATTTAAACTGGACATTTCTGATATGAACCTGCACAGAAAACTAAAAAAAAATTATTATGGTCAGTCACAGATCTAAAGTAAACCCTAAATAAACAAATCACACTGTTCTTTGATATTTCACACATTTCATGAAAGAAAAATACCCTTATATTGTAAAGACAGCTGCATTATACTAGATTACGAATATATTTTTCTAAAAGCCAAAGACCAGAGAACTTCCAACTTTATTACTTATAATCAATTACCTGAATGGAAATACACCACTATGTAAATTGGACAAAATGCACCAGCATACAGTAAGAACATGCAATGGCACTTATCAACCAGTCATCACAATAAATAGCCAATCAAAAGCTAAGCTGTCCCTGAGCCAGGCTCTTATTGGCTTGCAGTGCATGATGTCACTTAGGTTTTAAATGGATCCCATGTCTGCAAACATGAGAAGACATGAATCAATGCATAACTAAAACGATTGTTGAATACTAAACTAACATTCATTATGTCAAATTCCTGAAATCATGTAGTTAAAGGGATCGTTCACCCAAAAACGAAAAATCTGTAATTAATTACTCACCCTTGTGTCATTCCAAACCCACAAGACCTTTGTTCATCTTCAGAAAACAAATTAAGATATTTTTGATGAAATCCAAGAGCTTTCAGACTCTGCATAGACAGCAAAATATCTTAATTTGTGTTCCGAAGATGAACAAAGGTCTTGGTTTGGAATGACATGAGGGTGAATAATTAATTTCTGGCTGAATTATGGCTTTAATGGTTCCCTGACAGTGAATGCAGTGCATTTCAGAACATTCCATCACAAAAACAAGAAACGCAAACATTTGAATAACCACCGTGATTTTAAGATAATGTATTGAAATTTTGAATTGAATATTTTCGTGAACATGGGGGGAGGACAGCACCGTGAACAAGTGACATGACAAAGGAAGTGACATCATGCACGACACATTTCCCCTGGCAGTGACACATGCCACACCCCTTTCCGGGGAGGCGAGCCGGAAATTTTCAGACCCAACTCACCAACCGCGAATTCCTGACAACGTCTCGCTCCCTCGGCTACCACAGCAAGAGCATCGCAAGAGAAGAGGCAAAGGCAAAGGGGTCAAGGTCAGGGCAGAGGTGAGCAAACAGGAAGTTGAAAAAGGAATGGTCAAGGGGGTCAAACCGGTGCAGAGTTGAAACTGAGGCAGAAAATGTCAGATTGTTAATGTGTTAAAGGAGTGAGACGCAATGCAAAAGAGACACAGTCACAGTAGAAGTGCTCATAAGGGGGAGATGTGAGGCGACATTCGTTCCTACCGACACGTTTCTGTATGTGTAGTTACGTCCACTGCTCATACAGATCTGAATGCCACATATCAACCACTGACGCATGCAAAACAAATCTGAGGGACACTTTTAACTATAGAACTATCCAATCAGATGCAGAATTCAAGAGGAACTTTACTCAAACTCAAACTACAAGGTGTATAAAGCAAAAGAGGACACAGAAAGAGGAGAAGCTTATGTTAAGGGAGCAGATCCAGGTAGTGAGAGTTAGCCTTGCAAAAGCGGAATTTCAGATTGATGTTTGAAAGTAGGTTTTGAGTAGGGTTGTAGATGGAAAATCTAATCTCAGATCAGGAAGAACTTACCAGCGTCTCTCCAGACAGCACCTCCAGCAGTGAGATGAGGTTGTGTCCATCTCTGAGATCCTCGTACAGGTCTGTGATGTGTCGCTGCGCCTGAATAATAGAGGAAATCATCATTAAAAAATAATGGAAACTGTGGAAAGTGGAAGACTACATGTTCAAGACAACATTGTGCTATTTATTTCCAAAGTTCTCTGCAATAATTCATCATAGTGAGTTGATTGTGGCATCAAGCGGGTAAATATTTGTACATAATGATGGCAAAAGTGTATAACTGGCAAGTCAGGCAACTATGTCTTTTTTTTGGTTGTTTTATGACTTTTCCAAATAAATAAAAATAAAAACCATAAGTTTGGGGTCAGTAGAACTTTCCTTATTTGCTTTGAAAAACATATATGTGGCCCTGGACCACAAAACCAGTCTTAAGTAGCAGGGGTATATTTGTAGCAATAGCCAAAAATACATTGTATGGGTCAAAATGATCTTTGTTCTTTGTTCTTTGATGCCAAAAATCATTACGATATTAAGTAAAGATTTTGTAAATTTTCTAGCGTAAATATATCAAAACTTAATTTTTGAATAGTAATATGCATTGCTAAGAACTTAATTTGGACAACTTTAAAGGCGATTTTCACAATTTTTAGATTTTTTGCAAACTCAGATTGCAGATATTCATATAGTTATCTCGGCCAAATAGTGTTTATTATACATCAATGGAAAGCTTATATATTAAACTTTCAGATGATGTATAAATTTTACAATTGACCTTTATGACTGGTTTTGGGGTCCAGGGTCACATATATCATTTTTTTTTATTTAGCAATTAAATTGATAAAAATTAAAGACATTTATAATGTTACAGAATATTTCTATTTCAAATAAAGCCTGTTTTTTTACTTTATATTCAGCAAAAATCCTGAAAAATGTATTGGTTTCCATAAAAACATTAAGCAGCACACCTGTTTTTAACAACAGTTTGTGGACTAAATCAACATATTAGAATGATTTCCGAAAGATCGTGACACACTGAAGACTGGAATAATGGATGATAAATCAGATTTGCCATCACAGGAATAAATTACATTTTAAACATAGAAAACAGTTATTTTTAAATGTGTAATAATATTTCACAATATCACTGCTTTTTACTGTATTTGGATATTTTGATATTTTAAGATCAGTTCATGTTCCAGTTGAAACAGCTCAGACTTACATTTTAGTCTAGGACTAGACTTAAGCCTTGTCTGTGAAACCTGGGACTAGTGTATTTAAAGTAATTGTATGTTTATATTAAACTTATTTAAGTAAATATTTTTTTGGGGGGATAATGTCCATTTGACTTTTTTCAGTTCTTAGTTTGTCTATTTTCTTCACTTGAGTTAGATATTTACAGATCTTGGTGACTAAACCAGAGATTCCCTACTGACCAAAAAAGAAATGTTCTGAAAATATGTTTTGTAAACATTAAAACCACAAACAAAACCACAAACCACAAATATTATGATGCCGTGGAAAATATGGGCAACGGTCATTTTCTCACAAAACTGTTCACACTGAGAGCTTTTACTATACAGCTCAGTTTACAATGCGGGAACTAACATCATAGATCTATTAAAAATCACCTTGGGATTTTATTTTATTACACAAATGTCTCACAAAAGTGAAGTTAGTTGGTTCTACGCAATAAAAACCTTAATCATACATTGATTTGTGGGCCACTGTATCTAATGACACTCTATTTACTGTTGACAAAGGAAAATATCTGGAGGCTGAAGCAGTAAACACAGAAAGTACTGAAGGAGACAGAAAACAAGTGTTAATACATCTTAAGTGTTAAAAAACTTGGAAAACTGCATTTCATGCAAGGAAGGCAGGAGAGGGTGTATGTTAGCTCTAGGTGCAGATGTAGGAAGCTACAGTGCATGTGAAACCCATGCAGGTAATAACAGAAGTCATTCTGCAAAGTTGTGATCACAGACACCACCTACCTCTGCCTTCCAGTGCTGACAGAGAAAGATGGAAGAAAGGATGAAACATGGAGAGATAAAATAAGAGAAAGGTTGAAACAGATGGGAAATATAATGAGAACCTTACGAGGAAGACAGTGAGAGACACACAGAGAGGTATAACAGTGAAATGAACACAGATGACACATACAGTGTTTGTATAATGGTGTGAAAATACCATTTAAATATTTCATTCATTGCATCTTTGAATAGACTTGTACATGCATAAACAAGTCTGCTGTCATAAATGTTTGTTTAGTTTTAATATTCAAACATGAAGCGACAAATCAAATATGACTGAGCACAGCACATATGTAGCAAAACATCAATATTAAATTGCCTTTTGTATTTATTCAAAGCTATTATTAAGTCCAAAACAGCAATGAAACGTCACATCTGCTGAAACCATCATTTTGGCAACTCATTTATAATAAATCTTTTTTTAATATTTAAGGCTGCTGTTTTCTGTGCCCAGTTTGTCATGAGAGACAGAAAGGCTTTGCAGGCGTCCAGGTTTCCATCCCAAATGGCTGCATCCAGATGAAAAGGATTTCCTTACAGCACACGAACAACCCACAGCAAAGCCTCTGAGTCACTGGATCTGAACTGCAGACCACTGAATAAACCCTACGCCTCCTTGGAGGAAGGTAAATCAGTCTAACAGAATCCAAAAACTAACACGTCTTTAAAAGAAAAAAACTTTGATGCATAACTAAATGTCATAATGACATATTTATTTATTAATTCCATTTACTTTAATAATAACATTTTTAAAAATATTATTAAAAGACAGGCATTTCCTCAGAGGCAATGGGAGGCAGTGTCTCCTCATAATATTAGATGAGTAAAAATTCATAGTATATAAAAAAAAACACACCAATAATACAAAAACTAACATTTAAAAAGTGTATAAATCATTTGTTTTTCTAAGGAAACTCTGTCTAACTGCAACACCAGCTGGTAAAGTTACAGCAGGAGTTCGCTTCTCTCTCGCTCTCCTGAGCCCATTCAGTTTTAACAGACCCCCTAAAGCGTGCCGTGAGTTTGGTGGGGGGTAATTAAGAATGAATGGGGGAAAGTCATGTGAGAGGAGGCAATGCATCTATAGCGATTTGTTTGGATATGACTGGTTATGATCGGCTGTGATTGGTTGAAGCGATAGATCTTGCTTCTTGTGTTTGTGCGTGTTCTGTGTTCGCAAATCAGTCTGAATGAACAATATAATGGCGTTAATGGGAAGAGTAATATAAAAAAGTAAACAAACAACTCACACACTTTTATATCACCACTTTGTAGACTTGAAATGAACTGAAAACATGATCTGTGGAAGTTTTTATCAGTTATCAAATTTTAAGTAGTTTGATGACTGATGATCCGAAAAATTCAAAAATAGTTAAGGGGAAACACTGCAGTTTTTTTATGCACCTATCAAGTTTGAGATTTTTGGCTTTTTGGTTTTTCATAGTGTTTTTTCAGACTAGTGGAAGGAAAACACCCAAAAGTCACTGTTAAGTGTTTTTTTTTTTATGGCACTTTATGTATTTGTGTCAATAAATTTAAATTAAAATACATATTTTTAAAGGCCGTTTTCTCAAAATTATTTTTTTCTCCTACACTGAGCCATAAATCTCCACTTCAGTAGCACTGAACCAAGCACACACCAAACTTTACATTTTGTCTATATTTACATTTGTTCTTATATAATTTGCTTGATTTTATACAACATTTTATTCTCTAAAAAATGGTTTTAAAAAAACAGTGTTTTGATTTTTGTACTAGAAATGTATGCAAATTAGTGAATATTTCATTACCTCATTTGCATAACATTTTAGAAAACCTCTAATACAAAAAATGTTTGCAATTATCAATGTAATCAATCATCTGAGTAAGTAAGGTGACAACTATTAGTTTTTTCCCATATTCACCTGCAGTGTCTCGCCTTAAAAGTTAACTATTAAAAAGAATAGCTGAACAGTTTACAAATAAAATATATTGTATAAATTGTTACTGCCTTGAGTTATTTTGTAATAAATGTTACAAAATAATGCTTAAAAACACTAACTTGATGAGATTCATACTTGGCTTTAATAAACAGAATATTGAGTACATTGTTAATGTAACAATATAAAATAGAATTGTTTTATTTATTTATCTTTTTCTGATAGTGTAAGTACTGTTTATTTAACCAAGAAAATGAGACTGGGACTGCCTTCAATTTATATGGTCATGTAGGGCAAATTAATGAATGTATGAAATCATTTGAAAATGCTGTTTTTCTTTTTGTTCTAGGGGTAAAACTGCTGTCTTTCAATTTGAGATTTTTTTGCATCTTTATATTGGAATTTTGAAACACTTATTTTTTAAACTGGTGCAACTGTTGGGTGCCTGTGGGCCAGACTGTTGGATGAAATCCAAGCGGCTCCGAGAAAACAATCCGTTTCTTGGGGATATAAAACAAGACCAGATGTTGATGACTCATCCTCACATTCTCATAAATAAATAAACAGCACCTTTCAGCAGTGCAGCATACTAGGTGTGTACAGGATGATTATTCAGCAGTAGCAGTTATACACACATGCCATATGTTTTACATACAGGTTGGACAAACAAACACTGTACTGTATATCTCACAATACCAATGTCTGTTCTTGCCATTCTTTCTCTCACACACTCCTGTCATTTTCACACTTGTGCTTAAAGCGTCACACGCTGTCATTTTCCAAGTAATGACAGACAAATAACTATGTTCTCTGTGCAGTTTTAGTATGTGCTAAGAGTTTCCAATCAAGCAGTTGTCACCACAGTCATTTGTAGTTACTGCACCAGTCATCTTGACAACAAGTCCTTGAGATAATGGATTGATAAAGTGGCCACTGGTGAAGGGCAAAACTGAGATACTTGACTCTCTGTGATCATGTGATAAGAAGCACCTACAGTAGTCAACATTTGAAGTGGAACAAAAAAAAGTTTTGGTTTTAGGGCAACTTTGATGAAAGGTTTTGATCCAATTCAAATGTTGACTACCGTAGAACTGAATTGACTGCAATTTCCTATCTGTGTGAATGGTAATACCTTCATCAGATGCTTGTTCACCCATTTTGTGAAGGTCTTTTTCTGTACTCGATCCCGTTCATCTGTAAAACACATGAAGACATGATTTTTAGTTAAATGGAGACAAATCGGAGAGGCACACTGGATACCAGAGAATGTCATACAAAATACTAATGGAAACCTCTGAACCGACATATGTTATCTTCATAGATAATAGTGCTCTGTGTGGTTTTTATTGCACGCTTTATGTGGTTCCAGTTCCACATAGTGAGGATTTTAGAGAAGCAGAGGCTTAGATGAATTAGCATTATATTGCTTGTGATCTGTTTTTTAAGAAATACTTTAATACTTTTATTCAGCAAGGATGCTTAAAATAAACTTTTACATTGTTACAAAGAAATGCACCATGGTTTTTAACAAAAATATGACATTTTCAACTGATTTGAACAAGAAATGTTTCTTTGAACAGCAAATCAGCATTTTAGAATGATTTCTGAAGGATCATTTGACACTGAAGACTAGAGAAATGATTCTGAAAATTCAGCTTTGCCATCCCAGGAATAAATTAAAATTTTAAATATAATCATATAAAAAACAGTTCTTTTAAATTGTAATAAAAATTCACAATATTACTGTTTTTACTGTATATTTGATTAAATAAATGCAGCCTTGGTCAGCGTAAGAGGTTTTCAAAAGCATTTAAAAATCGTACCAACCCAAAGCTTTTGAACAACAGTTTATGTTATGAAGCCGAACTTAATTTGAAGATTTAAAACAGTCAGTGGTATTTATCATGACCCAAAATGTCCTCAGTGATTGGGTGGGCCCACGTTATGAACATGCTGTGCATATCTTAGCGACACCACAGTGTAAATTAGCGGTCTATATCTGCTCCTCTGAGCACTCAGAAAACATTCCACTGGTTGTTTTTTTGTTTTTTTGCTCTTTTCATTGTAGTTAACTGACTAAAGTTTTCAGTTCTTAGTCCGTGTATCTATTTTCTACACCTGAGTTCAGATATTTGCAGGTCTCAATGACTAAACCAGAGATTCCCTATTGACAAAAAAAGAAAGATGATCTTGAATCAACATGCTTCTTAAAAAAAAAAAAAGTGATGCTACTCTATTTGTTTAGAAGCTTTCAGATGTTCCGCATTTACCTTCATCTTGAATTACCATTCTCAATGTCATCAAACATTTATGTGGAAACTTGCTTCAAGGCATGCAAAAGGAGTGAAACGCTCCAGAAGTATACCACCACCTGAATCTAGTGGGTTCCAAAATGAGTCTATAAATGATTCATGGCCATTATAAGAGAGTGATTCAAGAATTTCAGCATAAATGCCACTTTCAGGTCGCACTTTGACTTTATGATGGCACACTTGAGTTAGCATGAAAGAGAATACAAGAGAATTTAAGTGACGCTCTAGTCAGAGGACAAGAACACACTTAGAGAAGAACACAAGAAGCACATCAGCTCCTAGTCACAAGATGAACTACTAAAGCTGATGATGTTTCTGATGACCAGCAACCATGACTTCAATTCATCATCAACAACAACAACATAAAAAAATCTCAGCCTTGTGATAACTCCTCCAAAGTTCTGTTTTCATCACCATTTGATCAAAATACTAAGATAAGAGATGCAGGACAACTAGGTGTGACAAAACAACTGCAGGGAAATGGATGCGTGTTGTTGTTCTGTCATTCGGTTGTCATGCGAACCACGCCAGTTGGCATCACCACATCACTTCCTGTTTCTAAAACCTCGTGCTGTCACGAAAACCAATTCCTGTCAAAGCTCAGTGACTCATTGTAGTCCTTCATGAAAAAATTTATATTTTCATTTATCAGTTTAAGACTGAGTAATCTTATAAAATTATCTGCATAAACACACTTGTTATGTTTTTGATAACAAAATTCAGTAGCATGTGGAGACATGAAACAACAAAACATCTTTTCTGCGCATCTGTTGGTCTCTAAGTCAAAGCAATGATTTCTATAAGAAACCTGATCTAAGAACAGCTCTAAGACCACCTGAATGGTTACACAGGTCAAAGTTTGGATAAAAGGGGCACTTAAAATTCCAAGCCAAACATCAACAGACCTGCAGAGCCTCTGAATGAAAAGGTAACCCCTATCAGTATATCTTGAGCCACCATAAAAGCCAAGTTATGTTCCATGCCACAGAACCGAAGCTTTGACAAGGAAAGAAGAGAAAAGATGCATTCCTCTGCACAGCAGTTTGAATTTGACACTCGTAAAACTGAACGGGTAGCTTGAGGGAACAGAGTTTTAGCGTATGGAGTAATGTGTAGATCATTTACAATGTTTGAGCTGTGCTGTACCCAAACCATAACCTCTTTTTTCAACATGCCATGCATGTGCACACAGGACCACAACCCTGATTTGGGACCCGCCTTTGCAATGGCCCCTCCCTTTAGAGCCCCAAAACTTCCATTTGACAACTTGTACTACTTATTATTGGTTGGAAAGATTACAAATAGATTTTACCCCATCCAGAGAGGGACAATTATCATGCAGAATGATAACATGACTGCATAACTGAACGGAAGAATCCTCAAATATGTGTCAAAACAAAAACGACACAAGTTAGAACGCATTTTAACCAAAAACTTAATTGAAGGATATCAAAAATAGATTCACTATAATAACATACTTTTAAGTATTCAAACTGAATTTCAGCTGTACCTTTTCTTTCATCCATGGCCCTCAGCATCCCCTGGTAATGATGAGTTTCATCTGTGAAGACAACGTCGCTGCCAACACTGTCGGTGGAGTACGTTCTGTAACCTTGATACACAGCCATTTCTGTACTTCTGTTCTTGCTGCAAAACCACACTTTCTACCGATCTCTTTAAACCACCTGAACTGTTTCTTTTCACCCGGTCTGCCGTTTCAGAAAGCAAAAGAGGAGATCCATGCAGGCGAGTGGGTGTGTTTCAAGCCAGCTCTTTTCGCCCTCCCTTTTCTAACTTTTCTTCCTCTCCAGTTCTGTTCCCCTCTCTACCTCTTCCTTCTTTTTTCGCACTTCTTGCTAAATACCTGTCTTCAGGCTATAAATTCAAAGGCAGCTCTTGTTTTAAAGGGGGGTCTCTAATTTTGTGGTTGTAAAAGTTTGAAAGCGGACAAAAAAGTTGTTAAAGGTGGACACGAACAACAAAGAATGAAAACCAAAACAGAAAATCTCATAATTTATTGTTCTTTTTCAAATATTAGTATTACTTCTGCACAAAAGCCACACATTTCTTACATACTTTGAAAATGGCTAACAGTTACCACAACTCACATCTGCAAATACCCTATAACAAGGGAAGCAGCTGCCCTCGGAATGCGGCCACTGAAAATAAGTCTGAACACGGCATAAACCACACCGAAACGTGTCCTAAGTAATTCATCTGTTGACACTGAAAGTGAAAAGACACCACAAAGTGACAAAATCGCAGTCGGTCAGAACATGACACTGAATATACAGAATTTTGGACCAATCACATTGCACTATGGGTGCTCCAAAATGCAGCCAATTAGAACATTTTAAAGATTAAATATACAGAATTTTAGACCAATTGCATTATATTATGGGCGGAGCTACTCTGAGTAACGGATTAGGAATAGAACCCTACATTTTTTGACTTTGTCATAGTGGTGGTTGGTTAGGATAAACATTTTACGCTGAATGAGCAAGCTATTTTACTGTACAAGCTAATTCGGTAGCTTGGAACGGAAATGAGTCAATCAAAAAATCAAGACAAGGGTCTTTTTCCATCTGGGTATTCCATCTGTTTGGGGTGGAAGGAGGGGTTTGGTTTTCCACCAACCGGGAAATCCCACTCATGAGGGAAAATGTGACTAACATCAGAAGTCACACAGAAAGGCTCTTGTAGTCTCAAGTAGGAGGTTCAGATTTTCAGTGTCAGGAGTCGCTGCTGTTCTTTGATTGATGCAGATAATCCCAACAAAGACATTATTTCATAAAGTCCTGCCAAAGTCACCCTAGACAGACAAGAATTTGGGAGAGCACAAGAGAACCCCTGTGCATGTGTGGTTGCAGTAAACGCATCTCCTAGAGGCAGCATTTGAAACGAGCGTGCAAGACTACAAACAGATGATGCAGGGATTCAAAGAGTCTCTCTGTCTCTCTTGCCCCAAACAACAGACTCTTTTTATCAGTGGCACTAAATGACAAGCGAGATGTGAATAACTAAGCTCTTTAAACTGTGTGCATGTGAATGCTGGAGACCACTGAAGGAAGGAGAGGAGTCATGGTATTCCTGAGTGCACAGGTGTGACTGGAGATTCCTAACTTCAGAGACAATCCATCCTTATCTTGGAAAGGATGGCAGGCGGATCGCAGGTAGGAATGGAGGATTCTTCACATTGCAGCTCAGTGCTGCGGCCTGTTTGGGCTTGAGTTGGAAGACCTGCTGCTGTCACATATCTGCCTTGGAGCAATGCTGATCGGAGACAGCACTAGCAACAGCCACTAGCAGTGTTTTTCTGTTTACAGCTACGCAATGAAAATGAGATAAAATATGAAATGATTACATTTACTCACCCCCTTGTCATCCAAGATTCAAGAACAGTTATTTTCTAAAATTGAGATTCTAGAATTGCGTCAACTCTGTGTATTCCAGTTAAAGACAGTTAGGGTAGGTCGTAAAACTCCCATCTCATTTTCTCCACCAACTTCAATTTCATCCTACATTTCTGCAGAAGTACCGACCCAATTGAACGTGCAAAGAAGATCAAACGCCCTTTACAAAAAAAGTAAAACAGTGATGTAGGATGATCTTGAAATTGGAGAAGAAAATGAGATGGGGGTTTTTCGACCTACCCTAACTGTCATGAACCGGAGTAAACAGAGTTGACACGGAGCTAGACGAGTATTTGAGGTCAAAAAGTATCGAAATTGTCAATTTTATTTTTAGAAATTAACATTGTTTCTCTAGATAAGACCCTTCTTTCTTTGCTGGGATCATTTAGAGCCCTTTGAAGCTGCATTTAACCTGCATTTTGGACATTCAAACTCGGGGGCACCATAGAAGTCTACTATATGGAGAGAAATCCTGAAATGTTTTCCTTAAAAAACAATTTCTTGACAACTGAAGAAAGAAAGACATGACTATATTGGATGACAAGGGGGTGAGTAAACTATCTGTAATTTTTTGTTCTGGAAGTGAACTTCTCCTTTAATACTGTTTTTGCACTTTTTATTCGGTAAAAAATAGACTGATTACTTCAAAGGGGACTATTTAAGATGTGAACTACTTTAAAGGGGACATCGGACACCCATTTTCCGTAAGTTGGACTATTTGGGATCTTCATGCAACATATGGTTAAAATTCCTCAATGGCTGCGTAAAACACCCTTTTTACCTTGTCAAAAACAGCTTCGTTCACAGCAACCGTTTCGGTGCATGTTTCTTTAAATGATAATGAGCTACTGCTTACCCCGTCCCTATTTACCGTTTTGAATTTAGTGTTGCGTTACCATCAAAAACAAAACTAATCCACTATGTCCTCAGTGGCTCTGATATCGGGAGAAAATGAAGACTCATGTTCGCATTTACATCCAAGTACAAAACACCTGCATTGCTTACGAGACATTGTTGTCGCTACAGCGGCTCAAGTGTGGAGAAAATGGTGGATGGTGTACAACTGTCTGAGGGAAGAAATATGTTAATAAGGGACAGTCCGTCAGCAGGTGTGGATGGAGCCTTAGCAGCATGACGTCATCAAAACAACTTGATAATTGACGCTGTTTAAGTTATTTTGGGATTTAAAAAAATTAACATATTTTTATCATTGTAGGGTGGTTGTGTTTATATACAAATTTGCAGCCGATGTCCTAAATCTAAGTGTCTTGAAGATGTTAAACAAAGCTTTTCAAACTTAATTGACCTTTTAGTCTAAAGATTACATTTTAAGAAAAGTATTTTAGCCAGAGCCATCTGAAAGGAATTTGTCCTCGGGTTAATACCTTAGTCCTTATGCAAGTTTGATAATACTCTGAGGAGTAAGAAAGTAAGAACATGTATGTACACGTATCAAATGTTTTTGACTTCAGGCATCTCAAGTTTAAGTACTATGTAAGAGCACCATAACAAAACACACAGCCCAAAAACACATTTAATCCTTCATACAAAAACACAGATCACACAAGGCAAATCTTTTATCTTATGTGAAGATGTAAAGAGGAAAAGGGCAAAGAGTGTGAAATGTTGACGGTTTTACAAACGGTGCCAGATTCTGCAGACATTGGAATTTGACTTTCTCTGAAGTGTCCTTAGGGCAGATATGAGGTAAATGTACTTTGATATTTGATCACAACTTAATTTTATTGTATGGAAATTTGTAAAATGTAACTTAAATAATAACTTAGTAATATTTTATTTTAATGATTTATTTAGTAATATTACTAATTACATTAATAATTACATTAATAGTTTTTGTGCATCTACATGTCTTCTTTCTATCCACCTCATTTTTCCCATAAGAGCGGGTGCAGCCATTTGTAAATTTTATGGGTCAGGCTTCCGGTCTCCACATCCTGCTATTTTTAGCTGTACAAAACAGCTCATTTTGCTTCCTGATATTGTAAATTAGTGTGTCCTAACATATTATAGTAATTTTGAACACACCGCTTTGTAGTGCAAACAGTTTTACCGTTTACTGCACGTTGTTATTCTTCTCATTATTTCCCTACAGTGGAAATGAAGTAATGAACCGGAAGTCTTGCCCATAGGCTTACTTCCGCATTGAAGAATAAGGTGAATAAAGTAAAAAATTTCATAACAGCTCAAAGGCACTTTGTTTAGCTGTAAAAGTATGCAGAGATGTGATGTGACAGATGGAGCAAAGGAAGCTCTGAAATCTTCTGCAGTCCCAAACTGTCAATCACACATTCCTGCACTGCACGCACCTACTATAAACATACGTTCAGGCTGTAATTCATCCTACACCAGGCACATAATGCCGCTGCTCCTTACAATGACTTACAATAGCTCTGAAGACAGGTTCACACCAACGACCACTCCTCCAACAGCCAGTCAGACTTGTGTGAACATGTAGGCTACTAGTTCATTCTAAAACAAGGCCAAAACACTAGCAAAGTCACATTCAAACTTACATACAAGACCCTGTTCTTATGAAGCAGAAATAGAGACTGGAAAACAAATAAAACTATATTTAGGTTTTAGACTGAAACAGAATACGTTTCTAAAATTACGTTCCAAACCATTTTATTGAACAGACTTTAAAGGGTGAGGATAAAATAAAAATAAAATTGAGATCAAAGTAGCATTGGTTACTGGAACAGCATGAAAAGAATTACTTTAAGAAAGCGGTTTGTAAAGCCTAACTAAATGTCTCCCTCTTGTGGTAACCATTCCATTTCAATAGTGCAAAGAGAAGCAAACCACTTTATCACTTAATTAAGGACAAGGATCATCATTCACTTTTTGCACATATATCTTGTAGACTGATGTTCCTCACAGCTGGCAGCCATGTCTAAACATTTTCAGGCAGTCACTTAGTTTCTGTGGAAAATGAAAGCTGACTGGTTACTAAGGCAACAGACCCAAACATACAGAAGCTGCGAGTTAAGAAACAACCCGCCAATATTTTTAGAGTCACTGTGGTTTTGGTCCAGTGAGACGCAGTTTTCCAAGAGGGAGGATGTGCTGAAATGCAATTTTTCCTCTAACAATACGCACATATGTTTATAATTAGTAAAACAGCTCTATATACGCGTGTGTGTGTGTGTGTGCTATATAAAGACATACACAAGTTGTAATTTGATAGTTTGCGTGCATGAACTGTAATATTATATATTATATAATCTTCATTCATAAAACATAACTTAATTATATACACATACACATTATCTAATTAAAATATCAGATAACTTTTGTCAAAGTAATAATTTGGGAACTATTTAATTAAATAACAATTATACATGCATATACACATATCCTTTTTCCAACTACTTATTTGACAAAAGGTAACAAATTTACCTGAATTTAACCTATATGTGGATAGATGATGACTGTAAATGGACTTTTAGTACTAAAGTTGATATTTTCTTACAGTTTCTTAAAGCTTATATTTGCTTTTATTCCATGGAATGTCTGGATACTGGATTCTGATTGGCTGGCAGGTGTGCAGTAAAACCGTTTAATGCACAGGTAGTTCCAAGTCAGTTTAATCACCGTTCTATATTAATGCGCTGCTTTAATTGATGCACGCAAAAGCACACAGAGAGAGAGAGAGAGAGAGAGAGAGAGAGAGAGAGAGAGAGAGAGAGAGAGAGGTCGGAGATCGCATTGTGCTGCGCACATACATAAACTTCTTGTCAGCGTTTGCCTGCGATCATTATTAAAATAGCCTAGATACTAGATTGCTACATTATATTCCTCAGCAACGGGGCGGTAAAGATGCTGTTTTGTAATGAATTGTTGTTTGTAGAGAGAGACGCACAGCATGCAGGCAGGTAACATTAACGTTACGCACACACACAACTGTCATCTCTCTTGCCTTCACACTCTCTCTTGGTCGATCGATAATCTACTGAAACAAATGCTATATTTCATTCAAATAAATGTGATCTTACCGGACTATTTAATCTCCGAGTCTGATTTGAAGCGGGCAGAATGCTAGAGCTGCGTGTCATAACTGACGAAAATAACCGTCTTTTTTATCCATTCAGTCAAATTTTGCGCTGCAAATATCAATCCTAGTTTTAATTTGTCTATAACCATGGAATAAGCGGGATAATCAACGGCTTGCCGTGCGTTAAAGGATTTAAAATGCACTTCGCGGAGGCAACCACCCTCCGCTTCGCGTCTGGCCCTTACATATTTTATGTTTGTTTACTTTTCTGGTTCTGGTCCGCTGATTGGATGAGCTTGGAAGAGGGTTTGCATTTACGTCACAATTGTGCCAGTTACCCAGATGTGCGGCCATACTGGTAAAACTTGGATGTAAACAACAGCATAGATTGCATAGTTATTGTACTAGCTACTGAATATTTTTGCTGTCTAAACCACAGAAAAAAAAACTGTTTAAGCTGCTAAATCCAATAGAGAAGGATAGTAAGCAGGAAAGGGCACATTATTTTGACAAACTGAAGTCAACAGGTGGAAAAGATGAGTACGAACAGTATTACTAAGTTATTAGCCTAATATTTCACCTACCTGACTGGAAATAATAAGAACAAACACAAATGTTGTCAAGATTCTTGCCCTGGAAATCCTGGTTTAGTCTGGCCAACCACAAACGCCTTTTTGTTCCTCAGACAGTTTTTAGCACTCTTCTACTCGATTTGTTATAGGCTAACTTTTGGCAGACTAGTACTGCAAATGTTTTTTCCCATTCCGACCGATTAGTACAGCCCAAAACATGACAATAATTGATCATTTTCAGCAGCAAAATATTCAAATTTCGTTCGGTTCAGTGGAATAGTTAACTTTCAGTGCCAATGTGGCTGACTGATGACAGGTTGTGAAAACACTATTAATTTTACTATTTAAAATATCATAAGTGTTCTGTCTCGCTCTGAATGGGTTTCTCACACTAGTGTGCAAAAAGCAAAAAAAATATGAAAAAGTAGTAAAGTAGAGCCGGAGTCCAGGCATTATAGAATGCACACTTATGCAACACTATTGTTCACGTGAAGCTTGTAATAGGCTACTCCAGGTTTATTCTGAGATGCAATGATTTTAATAACAATTACACAAGGAAATGTTAAAAGGAAAATGTAAAAGTATGTAAATGTTTTCGGCTGAACACTCTCCAGTCATTATTTAATTGTTATATCAACTACCCAAAAACTTTAAGGAGGCAAAGGACGAGACATAATGGTTATAGCATTGGCAAAAAACTGGTTAACTCCACAACACCCCTTTCCCTCCCCCTCTAACTAAATAACGCACGCGCACCCGCATCCGCGTCCACACAGACAGTTATCGCCCCCCTCGATCGAACTCCTCCTATTCGCTTGAATCACAAGGCAAAAATCGGTCCCTCCGTTCATCAGCACCTACCTGCGCAACACATCCGGCTGTATAGATGCGGTCCGACTTCACCGCAGCTCATCTCGTGAATATAGTTCCCGCGTCCGTAAATCACATCCAGGCTGAATATAGCGAGACACGGCGCAGCTGCCGCGGACATGTCACCCGCACCAGCCATGATGTTCACAGAGGAAAAAACTGTTGCGCTCTCCCTCTGTGGTTTAGTTTAGTTTAGTTCCCCAAACTCTGTATCAGCCTCACACGTTTGGAATCATTTGTTTTGGGACTGAAAAACGAAGGGGCGTCTCACTGGGAAAGCAGTGAAAGCTTTACCTCAATAACTAGCCCAACCCATCGCAATGTGTTTGAAGCTGCGCTCACTCTGCTGCTCGAGCTCCGGGACAAACTCTTCTCCCGGACTGCCATTGAAATGTGATTCCTCCCATATGGGATATTCACCGCTGTTACTGATTAAGACGAAGTTTTTTCTTTTTTTTCTTTTATAACATTTTGAATTTATGCGTCTTTTCTCAGATATTGCTTAACGCATCCTGAAACTATGTGAAAGGAAGAAACAGATACCTAATTAGAAACACATTAAAGAAGTTTAACCTCCACAAGTTCGGAGGTTAACTCCTAAAAAGATTTTCACCAAATATAGCCTATTGTTTTAATTACAGGACATCGAATAATACTAAGTTAAAAATATTTTATCGCCTTTAAACTATGTAAACTCTCTCAAGGCTTTCAAAGAATGTTTCAGTAACCACAAATGTTAGCTGAGGTTAAACTTTGCCAACTTTTGTTTTACCAGAAGCGGTAACGATAGCAACAGTACGCATCTGGAGCTATTTTTCTTAAGTGCCAGACTGAAAAGCCACAAATTGTCACTTATATAATCACAAAAACTTTATAGTGTTTTAATTTAAAAGCTTTAAAATAGTTGACGGTTGATATAGTTTGCTATATCCACCTTTTTCTTTCTGTAAAAGTGGGTGCGGCCATATGTACATTTTATGGGGCGTGGCTTCTGGTCTCATCCCAGTCCAGCTATTTTTAGATGTACAAAACAGCTTGTTTCGCCATTTCATGTAGCAAATTGTTACCATATTATTTTAATGTATTAACCTAATTATGAGCACACTGATTTGTAGTAGTTCTTCTTCTCGTTATTTCCTTATAGCGGATAATAAATCAGAAGTCTCACCTGGCTTACTTCCGTGTTGAGGAAAAAGGTGGATAGGTTCTTTAATGTGTAAGTAAACCACGTAAAACTGTTTGTAGTACAAAACAGTGTTTTCATAATTAAGATAATACATTAAAATAACATGGTAAGACACACCAATTTGCAATATCAAGCAGTAAAATGAGCTGTTTTTTTTTACAGCTAAAAATTGCTGGATGTGGATGAGACTGAAAACCAGTCCCGCAAAATTTTCAAATGGCTGCATCCACTCTTCTGGCAAGAAAAAGGTGGATAGGTATAGATATAGGTGATGGTTGTAATGGCCCCCGGCTGTGCTGGGGCACTGCATACCATAGTTACGGCCCTGGCTAGAGGCACTAAAAGGCAATTTTACTAGCGTGAAAAGAGAGGTTCTTTTACATCTCTCATAAATACTCATGGAAAGACCCTCCTGAATGCCACTTTGAAATTCCAATACTGGTGATATATTGTTGTTAGGCAACAAGTGTCATGTCATAAATTTACAGCAGTGGTTTATGACTGCTAAGAGATAAAAAAGCAATGCTGAATCTGATCTTAATTAGTAAATTAATTTGATCATAAATCAAGTTTAAAAGTCAAAGTGTTGTACATAGTGACAAAAACAGCGATGCATAATAAAACAATTAATATATATTTTAGTAATGTGTAGTAATGATTTCCAAACAAAAAGTGTTTCAGCTACAGCAAGCAGTTTGACTTTGATGTTCAGAGACTCAGAGCAGTGCAGGTAATTCAATATTTGAATAGGGATGCAAACAAAGGTGCTGTCAGTACAAGTGGGACATGTTGAGCTGGCAACGCGGTTGAGATGACCTCACGTTCAATAGAAAAATTAATTCAGATATTCAGTCATCTACACTTCCAATTCACAGCATTCACAATGGATTTTTTTTAATTCATACGGGCTTACAAAAGAACTCTCTCACCCTAGGGAATTTCTTCTTTGCCAGTCTATGGCATCCTCACTAGAGATACAGTTTTTTTTAAATAATCTTATTGTGAAGAGCTACTGGCATACAAATACTTGAGTATAAAAGCCAATGAGAATGAATTATGTAATTCATGCATATAATGATTAAATGGGGTGGGTAGCAAAACAGACTTTGACTCAAACCGAAAGCCTTCAGAATCACGAAGACGACAGTAAATATTGTGATGCTTGTGAGCCATTCAACATAAGAACTTCATTTGAGGGAATTCTTCATAGTTGACTCATTTAGAAAATCTGACTCACTCGCTCTGTACCACATTAGATCTGCAGCACAGGAAACATGAGCTTCTGTGGTCATGTGTGCGAAAAGCACCACTTTTACCTCAAGAATTCACAAATCTAACAGCGAAAAATACATTGCGCTTAGTTTTTAAGTCGCACAGATTTGTAATTCCAGCTAAAAACATTTAGGCCACATGCTAAATCTCTAATCTATCTAATCTAACTAAGGTTTTAAATCATTTTTAAAAGTTTAAATCATTTAAAAGTGTTCAAAAAGGAAACACATTTCATACAGATCTATTTAACCTGAGGTTAAATGTGTCTATGAAATTCCCGGATGCTTTCCTAACTGCTTCACGCCTGTTTCACTGCAAGCTATATATGGTGCTTATCTTCAGAAGAACTTATCTAATCATCAGAGTTTATGGTTAACTAAGAAATGTGTCACAGTGAAAGATATTTGATTGTTTTGATTTTTATGAAGACAAGGGAATATTCTAAATAATATCTAAAATATCTATTTTAGCTTGGTGTGGTCAATGGGAACACTACACTGGGCATCAGGAAGGTCAACTCCCTCCTAAAGGCTTACTTGGTACAAAAAAAGAGAGCCTCCACAATGACTAACTTATGATCAGAGATCAGTTGCATAAAAGGTTTAGACAGTCTTAAAAGTTAGTCATCCATTTTTTTATCTAAGGCTGGTCAGAATTTGGTTACATACAAACTTAGAACAGTCTAAGTTTAATACAAAATATAAGACTGATTACCCTTTAGTTAACTGCTAGTTGGTCAAACTAATTCTTAAGACACTGTATAAAGTATATGCAATTGGCCCCAGGTCTATAACCTTACAAAATTCTACAATTCTTCGTATATATTATAAGGAATTTGTTTAAATTGAAATCATTAAAGAAAAAAGAAAGCTATACTCTAAATGAAGTACCAACTAGAACAATTCAGTTTTTGTATTATACTGTGTTATATTAACAGGACATAAAGGTTAAAGTATTATTATACCATCTAGCCTAGGATATGCGCTGTGATATTTGCTCAGGGATCATATGAGCACTCATCTAATGGCTGACGTTTATGAAAGCTCAGAGTCGAGATCTTCTTGTAACCCACTGGCACGAGCGCGGGTGTTTTGGTTGTATCCAGGATACACACACCACTCGCAGAAAGTAAACTGCGGTGGCACCACGTGTGCTGCAGAGGAAGAGCGTTCTTAAATTTAAATTTAAACTGGCTATGGTGAATTCTCAACATAACCATCTTTAAACCTGCCACAGCCAGCTGACATTCAAATCCAACCTTACACAACTACCCTTTACTATGACCGGTGCCCTATTCGCAATGCAACAAAAAGACCTTCAGCGATCAAAGAAACCACAGCCGACCTAGATTCAATGGGCATGCGACTGAGTCTCTTAAAACTGACACAAACTTTTGTGTAATCCTTTTCACCTGCTTCTGAAGTGAAGAGCAACCACTGGCACAGTCAGCACAGTTCACCTTAAAAAACCCTAATCGAGTCAGTACACCCAGAAAAGGGAAAGTACATAGTGGGGTTTATTCCTTGAATGTACAGGGCCTTTTGAAAATTTTGAAGTTGGTTTGATGTTTCTAAAGGCTAAAGGCTGCATTTATTTAATAATTCAAAACAGCAATATTGTGAAATATTATGACAATTTAAAAAGCAATTTTAATATTTTAAAATGTACCTAACTTATTCCTGTGATGGCAAAGTTACATTTTCAGCAGCCATTACTCCTTCAGAAATGTTTGTAATAAGCTGATTATTGATGTTGAAAACTCTGTTGTGCTGGGTAATATTTTTCTTGAAACTGCCTTTTTTTAGGATTCTTTATTGAATAGAAAGTTTAAACGAATAGCAATTATTTAAAACAGAAATCTTTTGTAACATTATCCGCCTTATTTTTCAAGATGGAAGTAAGCCTATGGGTGAGACTTATGATTCATTAGCCGTTACAGAGAAATGAGAAGAATAACAACGTGCAGTAAACAGTTAAACTTTGCACAACAAACCAGTATGTACATAATTAAATACAATAAAATATAGTAAGACACAACAATTTGCAATATCAAACAGCAAAATTTGGTTTTGAGTTTTGTACAACTAAAAATAACTGGACGTGGATGAGACCAGAAGGCAGACCCATAAAATTAACACATGTATTTACTCTTACTGAAAAAATAAAGTTGATAAATGTATTTACTGTCACTTTTGATTAATTTCTATCAAGAAAGAAAAAACTGGACATCAAACTTTTGAGTAGTATTAGGTCACGTTCACACAGCAGCAGAATACAGTTGTCCTGTATTCGAGTCATTAATAAGGTAATGTTCACACACAGTACGTTTATTTACGAGTGTGACAGCCACATTCTATCACCAAACTCACACCCGTAAATTTTCAGGACTCAGGAACACGCACTAGTTGTCCATCACGTCATACAGTGCGAGAGAGCCGACCTGCCGCACAAACGTGCGTCTACAGTGTCTTTCGTGTTCTCAGTAACTCGCAGTAACAGATAAATAAGCTGTGTGTCATCTGAAAGTTTTATATCCAGTCTCGACCGGAGCCGGTCTCGTCAGTTTTGTGTTCTGCGCACATCTCAATTGCTCCACTCTCCACCCAAATTTAAAAGCTGCTGTTGATTAATAAAGGTTTGATAGATGAACTCCCGGCTCAATTGTTGTGTCAGAAAGTGATAAGACTTTCAGCTTTATGCATAGATATGTATGGTTTTATAGTCGTCGGCATGTTTGATATTACTTTGGTCACTGTTACTGGTGAAGAACACAGGCTTGACTCCGGTTGCACGTTCATACAGGCAGTATTTCGAGACGCGACTGTAAGCTGCTGTGTGAACGGGGACATTTCGAGACTCACATCTGAGTAAATGCGGCTGTCAATCCTAAAAGCTGACAGTGTAAATGTAGCCTAAAATACTACAAATATACTATGAAATACTCAGAAGTACCTACACTGTAAAAAGTTTTCACCAGTTTCAACTTAAAAACTTTAGCAGCTGCCTTAAGATTTTAAGTTAAATCAACTTAAGTCATTTAAACTCACAAGTTATACCAACTCATTTTTATTGTAATAAGTTAAAATGACTTGCAGTTTTAAGCTGATTTAACTTAAAAACTTAAGGCAGCTGCTGAACTTAGGTTTTTAAGTTGAATCTGCTGAAAACTTTTTACAGTGTACAGTAAAATTCTATCATGGAAAGAGAAACAACTCATAAGATCATGCATTTTAACCAAGGAGCATCTAGAACTAAAAAACTGACTGCAGGACACAAACGGGAGTTTCAGGTTTCCGAGACCACATGCAAGCTAGTAAGCGCTGCCCAGGTGTCTCAATGCAACGCAACCTGTCCTCCTGCACAACAACCCTCATTTACCAGTCAAACGAGCCCAGAGTGCATATCTAACGCCCAAGGACCACACCCAGTCTCGATGGACAGATTACCAACAGAACAATAGTGAATAATGCTGAAAATGTGCCACGCAAATAAACTATTCCATCAAAGAATGATTCATCTCTTTTACGTCTGCAAAAACATAGCATGCATTTGTTACTCCACTTAATATATTAAATCATTTTAAACCATTTGCTATGCTGTTTGCCATCTATTTTTAATAAACTGAATGAAGGATTAAATTCACTTCCTTTGCTGAACAAAACAGGGAGGGATTTCAAAAACTCTGCCAAAGAACACAACAAACCATCAAAAGCAAGGTCGTCTGAGAATGTTTTGTTCTCGATAACGTGAGGTGTTATTACAACTTTTCGTTATTATGCAAATAATAACAGAACTAATACACAAACAATATGTAAATGAAGGCTTCTAAGTTGGCAAATAGAAAAGATCCCGGGACTATAGTTTGAAGCGACAGTATCCAAGGACACACCCCTACACACTGGTCACCTTTCCACAACTCTATCTATTTAAATACACTGTCAGATAAAGGGCAGGTTTGAAGGTTAGGTGTAGGGTGTGGGTTTTCGCCTTCGGAAAATTGTCCCTGCAGCCCTCACAGCGTTTCAGCCTGTCTCACAGTACAATGCCTTGGGCTAACCCATTAAGGACAACTGAAACCAGGTGGCTTCTTCTAGACACTAAGAATAACAATTTGCATTCCCGACATACCAGTAAGACACTCCTGAACATATGAGAGAAAAACTCTGCACTCTGTAATCTTTGTTAAGGTGTAGTATGACACTGACATTCATAAAAATAATAATGACAACGGCATTACATCAAGTAAACCACAGAACAAAATACAGGTTATACTACAAACGCCTGCCAGAAAGGTAAATCAAACCCAAACAGACTGCTTCAAATGAGTGAGCTTTTTGCCACAGGGAACGGCGTGCATCTGCAACCCATCAAAAGTCAACGTCATCACGCAACGTCCAGAACATAAAGGGTTAACCCCACAGTTTCAACACAGGAGGAAAAAAAAAAGAGAGAGAGAGATAGAGGGAGGGAAATTGAGGGTGTGCTGCACATGTGTACAGAGAGAGCCAGAGCACGCTGGACAAACGCTGTCCGATACTATCAGAACACAGAAACAACTTTTTCTAGCTTTAAGAGCGACAATACTTTTCATCTTACCTTCAATGTCTTTTCTTCTCTGCATCCATCTCCACACAGCTATCAAAGTGGCAACATGCCCCAAAACCACCAGAGTTGGGAACACAGTTCCAGAAGGGTTTGCCGGCATCGGGATTGGGATCGAGTTTGTGAGCTTCGCTCACCGGAGCAAGGCTTGAGGTGAAAGGTGAGGGAGGCTAGATAGGAGGGGGGAGGAGGCTGGGGGGGCTTTAAATGTACCCAGCAAAATACTTTCTCCCACTACGAGCGCTCTAAACGACAGCTTCCCCCCTCCTTCTGTCCTTTTTTATTTTTTCTCCTCGTCTCTCTCGCTCAGCCTGCCGTGACTCAGTGCGCTGGTAAAAGCGTTTGAGCTTCCTCCACCTCCCGCCCTCCTTTCACAAGCTCTCTCGCCTTGACCAATAGCTCGGTTCCTGCGTACTTTTAGTTTTGCGCTCCGTTTAAACATTCTCACTCACTCCGGTTCGTTCTCTGCAGTCTTATGATTCAGAAGAGATCATGTTTCTGCATGGCAGCCACAGTTGTTCTCTTATAATCTATTGTAGGAGCTGGTTTTTCTGTCTCCTCAGGCTTGAGTCTCCAGCTTAAGTTAATAATACATGAGTGTGGTTTGTTTTTGGGAGCACGCACACACACACACACACACACACACACACACACACACACACACACACACATTCATTTGCCCTCAACGGCTGATAAGAGTCTATATCTACCATACTATTACATAACATCTTGTCCGAAGGTTTTTAGGTCTGCAATATGAAAAAAAGAACAACAAAGACAGACTACTTCGTCTTCTTATGTCTAGTTTAGTTGTAGTTTCTCTCATTTATTATGTAACTTCATTGTACTGTACTTCCAGCAGTAAATTACTTCCATATGTTTCCCAGCTTCAACCACGTGCTGTAACTTTCCAGACGCCCCCGCAGTTAAAGAGCCCCTGAGCATGGACTTTCATTTCTAAAATGCCAAAATGACTGACAAAGAAAGTCAATATTTTATTTGCTATTTCACTGAACAAGCAATCTATTATTAAGGACTGAAAGCATGAGAACATGCAGAACCTGGAGCACAATTCTCTGCAAATTAGTTTTTCTGCAACTGAGGCAATGTACAAAGTAATGCCAATAAAATGAAACTCTCTCAAGCGCCATAGTTTTAATACAGTAACAATGACCATCTTCATGATCTATGGCCATGTGACCAAGCAGCAGGGAGAGTAGTTAAACACTGCCGAATAAAGATGCCGCAAATAGAGCCAACGACACTTTAAACGGGACTCATGCTATGCATAGACGAGACGACGAAGGAGTTTAAAAGTGGAAGAGAATCCAGGTCAGATATGTAGCTATGCAACAACCCTTAGATACGATCACTCACTGGTTGTAAAAACTTGCATGTCAACACACACACACAGCCTACCAGGAATAATCTTTCAGGTTACTGAGAATAAAATAAGCCAGGTGAGATAGGCAGATAGACACACCCATCTATGCAAGTTTACAGGGCTGATCTGGAAACTACTGATGGATAGAACCAAAATGGCGTCCTCTACAGGCCACTCTCTGTCCTCACTTCCTTTAAGTGTGGTACAGTTCACCTGCCATCCATTTCCATTGCATGAAATAGATGGCAGGTGAGGTGGAGGAGCTTACAAGCAGAAATGAATGCAAACAGATTGTTGAAATTCAAAATGAAACATGCACTTTTTTAAGATTTTAAAAACAGCAATCACATTAAATTGCTATGAACACATTGTATATTCAATACAGACATAAAGGAGCTCATGTGCTTTAGTTAGGCCCCCTACACAAGAGTGCAATTCAATACAACCATTAAAATAATAAATTAGGTCTCAGTTCCAACCTACCATCGGGTCGAGATCGGCAGCAACAGCAGCAGAGGTTCATGTCGAACAAAATTGGCCCTTCTATCGTTCTCAAGCAAAATACTGACACCAACTGCTAATGTAGCACATCTGACCCCAAGACATTGTATGCTGATCAAATCCAGAGGGGCGTACAGCAGTCAGAAGCGGGGAAAAAAAAAGAGAAAAACATGGAAGGAAATAGGGAGGGAGAATGAGAGAAAAAAAAGAGGGAGAAAGGGCCGCGGGTTTTATTCAATCCAAATGTTTTCCGTTGTGGAAACTGCATCCCTGGACCGGTGGTGAAGTTCATTACACACTTAACTGTATAAACATAGCAAACTAACTTATTTTCGTACCTTTTTGAGAAGTATGTGGAAAAAAGACTACCCGCATATATAACAAAGATCTCATTGTGCAATGCCTCTGAAGTCATAAAGCAGTGGGCTGTCCCTTAAACTGCTAGAATTAGAAAATAAATGGGAACCTCAACTACTGGGTTTGCGAAAATGGACTGTTGAACAACTGCAATTGGGGTTTGAGAAATAGCTTTTTGCAGTAAATCCTCTGGTTTCAAATTCTCAAGGGAGTAGTGGATGTACCAATAATATTAGCCTTGAGAATAAAAGGAAAAGAGATGGAAATTGTCGTAATCTATTGGATTTGGTTAGCTTTTGACTAGATAACTGCCACCAGGTACTATCTAATTAGAAAACTCCATGTTTACTCTTTAAGAAACGCCCTTCGGGATTATCTAACAAGGAACAAACCATTAGCATGCAAATGTGTGCAAATGTAAACTGCAATAAACCAAGTGACGTGTGTTTAGCTCAAACGATAAATACTCACAATCAAATGATGCAGTTCTGTGTCAACATAATTAAATGACAATTTTCGGGTGTCCCTTTAAATATGCAAATGAAATGTTGCCTACCTTGGCCCTTTACGATCAAATCCTCCATGTAGGATCTACCATAATCAATCTCCATTATAGCTTGTTTAAAGCAGGTAGTCTGATTTACTAAACTGAAATCACTTAGAAGTCAACAGCGTTTCCCTTTCGCCTCTCATACCCCGTTTGTCTTTATTTCACTCAGCTAAAGCTGGAAATACAGTTTTTAGTAAGATTGAGTTGGCAACATCGTCAAGACTACAGAAGCGAGCGTGTTTCTTGCCCGTTTCAAAAGGAGAGAGAGGGGAAAAAATGAATGGATGTTAATTGGTCTCAGATCTCCTACTTATTCTGTCGTTTATCTGCCTGGGAAAGGAAACTTCTGGAGCAAAGGATGAATGGTTTGTTTTAAAAGAGTACACCGCCCCTAACTGTAAATACATCTTGGCCCAATGATAATTTATGAATTGAAGGTTTGCCTTTACTTTAAATAAAACGTTTTTGTAGATATATATGAACAGGAGGTGGCAGTATAGAGTTAAGCAGCTGTTCTTTTACTGTGAGAGGGGCGTAGGCTGCATCCTGTGCCACGACCTATAACCTCTTTGCGCTGTTTAAAACTGAACCGAGATGCCAGGAAAGACCCTTACTGTTTTTCAGAAAGCCTTTGCCTGTAAAGTTCTTAAAAAAACGGCAAAGACAAGCACATTTAAAAAAAAAAAGAAAGTGTTTTGAAGTCTGAATTACAGGGACTGCAAGGTATACAATTTAAATTAAGGATTGATTTACTATTTGTCCTCTTAAGGGGAAAAGTTTCCCCTAACGCTCCTTTAGACTTTAGGGAGCCCACAGCACTTATCACTCTCAGATTGCTCTGTGGGCGGCCGTCCTTCTGGCCTCATAAATAGTCTCAGAGCGTCATGAAGATTCCAGCAGCCATTTTGGCTCAATTATGGTGTTATTGATTAGCCACAGGCTTTTGCATTTTTCGAAAATGCAACAAAGCAGCTCCTGTTTATGATTCTTGAACAATAATTTCCTAATAGCCCATAAACAGCACAAAAACAGAAATTCCAGCTAACACTTTACAAAGAAGGCTGTTCGTTTTGCAATTCCTGAGTCATGAAGAAGAGAACAAAGACTGAAAAAGCATGATACACGATACACATGGGGGTCTATGCTCTAAACAGGGCATCTCTGAACCCTTTTCTCCAGAGCTCAGAAGGTCAGACGACAGTGTTTCTGAGATACTCTTTCACTGCAGACATTCCTCCGGAACAAAATCCTGACCCTTTCCATATTAGGCTCATCTGATTTGTTCTAACGATTACAGTAAATAATCTCCGGGATGGGATTACTGTCATCTCAACACATCTAGTCTCATGTATTTGAGTTTCCGCTATAATTAGTTAACACAACTTTACAAACTGGTTACACATCATTCCGTTCTCCAGGATCGTAAAGCCTGAGGCACATATAGTAAAAGCATGAATGAAAGGGAGGGATCTTCACCCAACCTGCGGTACTAGTGCAACTGAACCCGTTTATCATATCATTCCTTAAACATCAACAAGAAACTACGTGTAGTAGTACACGCAGCACACGTTCACTTATTAGAGATTTTTAAAAAAAGAAATCATATATCCCTGCAAACTAAGATCTGGTATCAGTTGAAAAAGTGTATCTTTTAGGCTTTTCAACTTTCTAATAAAATGTTGATCTAAAAACTAGATGTGCTTCAGACCCTTTTGCATTATAGTCTCTGATTAAAATAAAATAATATAAAATTAAAATGTTCTGATTCTTAATATCTCTTGAATTTAGACATTAAAGGGATAGTTCGCCCAAAAATGAAAATTACCCCATGATTTACTCACCCTCAAGCCATCCTAGGTGTATATGACTTTTTTCTTTCAGAGGAACACAATCAAAGTTATAGCAGTGAATGGCTGTTGAGATTTTGAAGCAAAATAAAGTACATCCATGCATCATGAAAAGTACTCCACACAGCTCTGGGGCATTAATAAAGGCCTTTTAAAGCCTATAAAATATTTATATTTAAAACTTTACAAACCGTAATCTCTAGTTTCCACTGACTTTCATACATATGTTAGCAACATAAGCTCCGGAGATAACCAGGACATTTTTTAATATAACTCCAATTGTATTCGTCTGAAAGAAGAAAGTCAGACACACCTATAGGATGGATGGACGGCGAGTAAATTATGGGTTAATTTTCATTTTTTGGAGAACTATCCCTTTAAGCTGCCTGCAAAATCACACTTGGCAGGTTGAGTTTGGTGAGATGGTGAATCACTATGACTGGAAAATTTCAACAGGGGTTTTTCCACTGGCATTCCAGAACCAAACAATCAACACTACTGGACAGCATGTTTAGGCCCAAGGGGTTTCATAGTTAATAAAGGAAGAGACAAGAAAGAGCTGGTTTGAACAGAGTCAAGCACAAAACCTCACAAGGCTTTAAAATAAGGAGGTGTTTTAGTAGAAGAATCCTACAAAACAACACTAAAATAATTCTAGTTAACAACAAGAAACTCCAAGCGTGTGCTGGACCATGTAAAATGATCTAAAGTAGCTGTTTTACATTGTGTGGAATGTTCTATGCATCTCATCCATTTCCAAGGCGCCAACAGACAGGAAAATGTATTTATGAATGCCACAATCTTTTCTTATCATATTACCAATAACAGATTTGCACCAGCAACATCACCTTGTCTAGCCAAAGCATAGGTCGAGGCATAATCATGTTAGACTAAAGCAGCTAATTGCAACTTTCTGCTTGAAAATGTTCACTTTGTTCATTACAAAAAACATAAATATATTATATAATAATTAAATAATATAGACAATCTTATATACAGCCTATAAAATACAAAAGTGTTTAAATAATAATGCTATTTATATTAATTTGAACAACTATCGTCACATGGACTATTTGAACAATTTTCTTTCTACCTTTCTGGGCCTTGAACCTCTCAATCACATTGCTATCAATGCAGGGTCAGAAAGCTCTTAGATTTCATCAAAAATAATTCATTTGTGTTCTGAAGATGAACAAAGGTCTAACAGGTTTGGAATGAGGATGAGTAATAATGACAGAATTTTCATTTTTGAGTGAACTGTCCCTTTAAATTTAAACAAAATGTATACATACTAGCATTTATTTTAGTGAGATAGATTTAGTGTGAACATGAATGCTTAGAGAAAGTGTTAAACAATTGTTTCAAAGGACACTCTATGCACCTCCAATTCATGAACCATTGGTTTCAAATGTGGTGTTTCGAAGGCAAAATGCATAAATCAACATCAAATGGTTTATTTACAGTAATAGATCACTTAAATACAAGCATGCACCAGAAATAGAGGACGTTAATTATGACTCCTTGTTTTTCATTATGGATAATTAAACCTAATGAAAGGTAAATGGTGTTAGTGCTGAAAGGACTATTTTTTTGCCTCATCTCCGTTTAGCCGTCGCTATGATACTGACATACACGACCATATGTGCTAATGAATGCTGATGGAAAATGCAGCTACAGTACTAGTCTCTCAAAGGAAGATACAGACAATGGTGCCTATGTTTGCAGCGTCTGGTGATATATATGAGGCATTACTCCAAATGTGTGGAAAGAAACATGGCTTACAGATTGACAATGGACAAAAAAAAAGTTCATGGAAAAACTACATCAAGCTTTCTTGGACTCAGGATGGTAATGCATCTGTGTAAGTACAATATTTATATGTGACCCTGGACCACAAAACCAGTCATAAGAGTCAATTTTTTTTTTTTAAATTGAGATTTATAAATCATATGAAAGCTGAATAATAAGCTTTCCATTGATGTATAGTTTGTAAGGATAGAAGAATATTTGGCTGAGATACAACTATTTGATAAAATCTGGAATCTGAAGGTGTAAAAAAAAAATCTAAATATTGAGAAAATTGCCTTTAAAGGTGTCCAAGTGAAGTCCTAAGCAATGCATATTACAAATCAGAAATTAAATTTTAATATATTTATGTTAGGTAATTTACTAAATGTCTTCATGGAACATGATCTTTACTTAATATCCTAATGATTTTTGGCATTTAAAAAATCAATAACTTTGACCCACACAATTGTTGGCTATTGCTACAAATGTATGTGACTTACACACTGACCCATATACACATTGACATTGACATTAAGGGGTAATAAAAGATAACTTTAAGCAGTTTAACTACACACTGTCCCCTGGAGTTTAATGCCGGTTATATTTGCAATATTTTAAAGTGAAGAATGAAATAAAGGAATCACATCCATAAACAGACCATCCATCACCAGATTATGACAGTAATAAATTAAAGAGACACTCTTTCACTTTTTCAAACAATTTCGAAATTGTCTGAGACACATCTTGTGCCTCATCTGCATCTTATAAAGAAATGATCTGTACTCCAGTTGCTCCAAACATCCCCATTTATTTATTGCAGCTTCATTGAAAGAGAATGAATTATCACTCCCCCCTGAAATCGTACACAAGGTTCATACATGCAATCTGTCTCCTATTTAAATCAATGTTTCAAGAATTCAAGTTTCACAATTGTTCAGATTTCAGATATTTGGCTAGAAAGTAGCACACACCCTACTTGAAACACCGGCATATGATGTGATTTGGATGCTAGTGTGCTGGTATGTCTCCACCAGATAAACTTCTAAACCATCAAGAACATATTAGTTGACCACCTTAAAGGAGAAGTTCACTTCCAGAACAAAAATGGACAGATCATTTACTTACCCCCTTGTCATCCAAGATGCTCATATCTTCCTTTCTTCAGTCGTAAAGAAATAGTTTTTTGAGGAAAGATTTCAGGAATGTTCTCCATATAGAGGACTTCTATGGTGCCCCGAGTTTGAACTTCCAAAATGCAGTTTAAATGCAGCTTCAAAGAAGAAGAAGGGTCTTATCTAGCAAAACGACTGGATAATTTCTAAAAAAAAAATAAAAAAAAAATTACAATTTATATACGTTAAACTCAAACACTCGTCTTGTGTAGCTCTGCATGTGTATTCTGGTTCATGCAGAGCTATAAGACAAGAATTTGAGGTTAAAAAGTATATAAATTGTAATTTTTTTTTTAGAAAATAACTGATCGTTTTAAGACCCTTCTTCCTCTGCTGGGATCATTTAGAGCCCTTTGAAGCAGCATTTAAACTTAGGGCGTGTTCACACTTGGCGTCTTTTTTTAAACTGCCAGCGTCTGTTTTACATTATAATCCTATGGAGTAAACCGTGTTTTCAAAAAAGTCCTGAGTGCTTTTTTAAACGGCACCGCCGGCGTCTTTTTCTGCAGTTCGGAGCGTCTTTTCAAGTTGAAAAAAGTTTAACTTTTTTGAAGAAAACGCCCTACGTCAAGCGCTTTTTTGACAGCTGACCAATGGCAAGGGAGCAGCTAGACCTGTCGTTTCCATAACAACAAGAAAAATGGGAAAGGTGCCGTTATATAGACTTTTATTTTATTGTTGTGAACCGGATTCGCCTCCCCGTTAACTTCAAAAACCGACGTGCAGCATTGCTAGCTTCTTGAGCCGCACATCGACATGTACAGTATTAGAGCCGTTGAGCTTCGGGCGTCTCTTTTTCGAGTCCCGGCTCGCAGACCTTTCCCGATCCCGTCCCCCCTCTCTCTCTCCCACTTCGCTTCCTGTCTAAATACTGTCCTATCAAATAAAAGGCAAAAATGTCAAAAAAAGAAAAGAGCCAGCTTCCTCTTTTATCGACATTTCTGCACCACACATAGG
This sequence comes from Garra rufa, assembly GCF_049309525.1. Classification (NCBI taxonomy): domain Eukaryota; kingdom Metazoa; phylum Chordata; class Actinopteri; order Cypriniformes; family Cyprinidae; genus Garra; species Garra rufa. The sequence continues at coordinate 30,804,522 of NC_133377.1, forward strand.
CTACTGCTGCAGCTGTTGTTATAGCAACAAAAAGACGCCCTCTGCTGCAAGGCGTCCAGATTTTTTTGTGACTAAAAAAGCACGCCTGTCAACTTTTTCTTGTCAAAAAAGACGCCAAGTGTGAACACGGCCTTAAACTGCATTTTGGAAGTTTAAACTCATGGGCACCATAGAAGTCACCTATATGGAGAGAAATCCTGAAATGTTATCCTCAAATAACAATTTCTTTACGACTGAAGAAAGAAAGTCGTGAACATCTTGGATGACAAGGGGGTGAGTAAAGTTATGACTTTCGAAATGGTATTTTTGCCTACAATTGCTTAAAGTAACATTCAGAATGGTTTAGAATCATTTCCTCTTGACAAAGAGAAGAAATGAACATTTACCAAGTAAAAACAGTCAAAGTTTCTGCAGAAGCCAAGCCGCAAGCAGTGCGCAAGTCCATCTGTAAGTCATTGCCTGTTGCTGAAACTGATTTAGGGTGAAGCTGGATAAACAAAAACCTTGTGTAGTCTGAACCCCCCCTCCAAAGAGAAGTAGCTTAAATCAAGCTGATCTGCAAAGCCTCAACCATGCACATCTCATCAATCAATCAATGTCAGTATAAAACAATGAAATGCTCTTTATACAAATAACCCCCCCCAAAAAATCACCACCAATGAGCCACAAGCACTTATGCATATTCACTAAAAGATTCTGTCTGACATTTTAAACCTGACCATGTCAGACAGTAGCTTTGCCATGGAGTTGCTATCACTTAGGAGAAGAAATTGAAGAGGGCAGTTCATAAAACAAACTGTATGAAAGGAGCTCATTGAAAGGCTCTGGCAGATAAACTCCAGTTTCCCTGCACAACTGGCGCTTCTCACGCATTCCAGTGCTTGGTTTATGGGGTGGAATTTATTGCACATGGTTGTTCCCCAAACCATTCAACACACCCCTGCACTCTGACATTATGGGGCAGTGGGAAAGAGCTCAAAGCACACTGAGCATGTGAACATACAGAAACACACATTCACATACGCTAACATTGAATGCTGCAAACAAAAACTGAGATTCAATGTCTCACTGTCACCTTTTGCACAATTGTGCAAAGATGCACATGCAGTATATATCAACACATGCCACAAGCATGAAGTTAGAGAAGATTGTGCAAGAAGATCGACCCACAGGCAAAACTCATTCTTTAAAATGAAGTCTATATTTTTTTTCCACACAAAATGCTTAACGTATTAAGCCATGTAAAAACAAAATGATTTATGTTTTGGAGAATTTACAAATGCAGTCTACATATTTTTCAACTCACACTTACGCAACAAACCAATTTCATTAATTATATGCTACTTTATACACCCCAATTATCTAGGAATTATCCAACTATAGATTAAAAACAGGTGTTCCTGTTCCCAATGCGTTTTACAACTCAAGAGTGTTTTATTCAACTAACAGCATTACAGTCATATCCAATATACACTACCAGTCAAAAGGTTTTGAACAGTAAGACTTTTAATGTTTTTAAAGTCTATTCTGCTCACTAAGCCTGCATTTACTTGTTCCAAAATGCAGCAAACTAGTATTGTGAAATATTTTTACCATTTAAAATAACTGCTTTCTATTTGAATATATTTTAAAATGTAATGATCCTTCACATGATCCTTCAGAAATTATTCTAATACGCTGATTTGCTGTTCAAAAAACATTTTTTATTATTATTATTATTGTTATCAATATTTAAAACAGTTCAGCATTTTTTTAGGATTCTTTAATGAATAGAAAGATCCAAAGTTCAGCATTTATCTGAAATGAAAAGCTTTCGTAGATAAATTATAGAAAGAAAATTACAGAAAGAAATTATAGAAATTAACACTTCTATTTAGCAAGGATGCTTTAAATTGAAAAGAAGTGATGATAAAGACATTCATAATGTTACAAAAGATCTCTATTTCAGATAAATGCAAAGAAACCTAAAAAAGATTCTACTAAGCTGTTTTCATCATAATAATAATAATAATCTTTTTTGAGCAGCGAATCAGAAAATTAGAATGATTTCTGAAGGATCATATGACTAAAGTAATGATGCTAAAAATTCAGCTTTGAAATCACAGGAAAAAATTACATTGTAATATATATTCAAATAGAAAACAGTTATTTTAAATAGTACAAGTATTTCAAAATTTTACTATTTCTGCTGTACTTTGGATTAAATAAATGCAGGCTTGGTGAGCAGAAGAGACTTCTTTTAAAAACATTTAAAACCTTACTGTTCAAAAACTTTTGACTGGTAGTGTATAGAAAGTATATGACACAAAAAATGATAGTAAGGACATCCATAAAATAGTCTGTGTAACATCAGTGGTTTAACTGTAATTTTATGAAGCCATGTGAATACTTTTTGTGTTTCAGTCTCACTGTTAAGACTTCCAGCTGAACCATTTCAAAATGAACTTATCCAGAAGAGTATGATGCATGATGACAATCTAATACAATATAAGCAGGAACAGGAACAGATCCATGGCAACAGGAGAGGATGCAGGAAGGTCTAGTGAATGACTAATCAGCCCAACATCCTCATGAGATGGACGTGAGCAAGTGAATCAGCATTCTGAGCACTTGCTGGGTGTGGTCAATAAAGATCGACTGTTGCTGCAGAAACCTAAAATGACTCATACAGACAATGAGTAACAACTGAGGGTGTCCATAACAGCGGGCATACCCAAAAGTGGCATGGTCACTAGCAGCAACACTGGAAAACAAACCGGCACATCAAGCTAGACTTTTTCCTGGAACAGGCACTTTATTTTTTCAAGAAGTAATGTAATAATTTACTCTTTTTTTTTTTTTGAGATAAAAAAACCAGAATAGAAAACACTGAATCTAATAAATATTTGTCCAGATTTCCTAGTAATCTCATTTAAATATTATGGAATTTATAGAGTAACATTACTAAGTCATATAATTTAATACATCATTTAGATGTAACCGGATAGGTATTTTCATTTAAAACTGGTAGTGCATAAATTGTGATCTGATTCTGGCACAAAAATACCTGTTTTATTTGAACAACCCCCTAAACTAAAAGTATTCTGCAGTGTAACTAATGCTGCACTATTTGTGCTATGGACATGAATCATACAGCGTAATGAGAAGAGATGTACTTTTACTTTTCTAAGAAATCAGACTATAATAAAACCCCATAAATTTGCATTAGACAACATGGGCTCTTCTAAGAAACCACCAAGCAACCTAACAACCACCCACAACATCCTGTCAATCCAGCAACGTCAAACAACCTATCCATGTCATAGCAACCACTAGCAACACCCTGTGAATTTTGTACGGCTGCCCTCAACTAAACTAACGACTAGTAGTCGTTCATTTTTAAGCATGAATCGACTAATCGCACGTGTATTAATAAACCATCTAAATCATAATAATGAGACTTTAATAGCCTAACAAGCACTCAAGCACATGCATAAAGTTTGCCACAGCACGCCGACAGAAGTTGTTTTTGGTTTAAGAGATGAAGTCTCTCATCGCAGTATTAGATGCCTATATGCATGTTTCATACGGATTACATAATCTGAGAATATTTGTTTTCTACTCTAATTGGTTTATTTGAAAGTCGACATTTCACTCTCTATAGATATATTTTTCATGTCTCTAAGGCAAATATAAACAGAGTTTCGCGCTCAAGTTCACAGAGACTAAGACAGCAGAAAGTGCATCCTGTTTGCTTTAATTATTTTACAAAAGCGCAACGTTTCGTTGTTATTCTGAGTGCACTCAAATAAACAGAGTCTTTACAGATTGTAAAGATGTATTACTCTTATCTGTATGACCATAAAGGATGGAGTATTTTAAGAGCAAGTGACCGCACCAGTGCCTCCATCTGTCATGCCGGGAGGGCGCTACTGTTCAGCTTCCACACTCCATACAGACACTTGAATAGTACACTACTACTCACCTATTTTAGATGATAAGCCATATTTGAGACATTTTTGTTAGGATGTCCTGCCCGATGTACTGTATTACCACATATATTGACCAGCCATTAACAATCTGTCCATCATGGGCTGTGTGATTTTGCCTAAGTGACTAATACATTGTTGGTTGACCAAGCTTCTTCTCATCGACTAACGGTTAGTCGACTATTAGGGGGGAGCCCTAGAATTTTGCTAACTAAATTTGTGATTATGGCAAGTTCTGTCATGAAAGTGTAGATAGCTCGGGCTGATGGGTCATTAATGCAAACTAATGATATTTACAGCGTTAAACTACTTGGAACAAGCTGATTGGTTCATGTTGCATACCCAGCCAATGAGATTTTGCCTTTACATTTAAATGGCTGGTTAACATTCACTAGAGCATTTGCAGTGTGCTTTTAGAGTTCCTTTAAACCCCTCCACCTCCCCAGGTCCACCTGTATAGATCTGCTACAGGTTATTATATATACATACTATTTGTGCACCAGCATTGTGTCTTAAATACTCATAGCACCTTATCTGCATATGTATTGGCAGTGGCAAGTTCCTGTACTTGCTTTGCTTGGCAGCTGCAGCATTTCAGCAGCGTAGCAGATCTATTCCGCCAAGACCAAATACATCAACACTGTCGTATCCATTACCATGCTAAAATCTTTTAAGAGTTGTCATGATAGAAATGGACATATGTTGCTTCCTAAACTAATGACCTCTGAGCTAGTTTGCAACCCAGATTTAGGACCAATATTCTAGTCAAAGACAGCAGTTTCTTTTTGGTATTTAAACAGCTTGCGGTACATAGAAACTTAATCCGTAATATGAATGAGGGGAAAGTTCAGTCAACAGCACATTACAGGTGCCATGCCAATATGAACAACTGTATTACATTACCACATCACTAACGTTGGAGCCTTGGAGATATCTTTAAGAAAACTCGATACCCCTGACACACACCTAAGTACACCAGGAACTTCAAATAGCTATGAATGCAATGAGCACTGATACAAAATCCATAAAAGCACAATATGTGCCCTCTGGTGGTAACAGGACTCAAGAAAGATTAATAAACCTCCACTCCAGTAACCATTTGGTAACTCGGGTGTGGTTTCTGGAAAAGTGCATCACCAAAAGGACAATTTACTAGCCTAACTTTACCACCATGACACCCTGGCAAACGGGACGCTTGGAGGCGTTAGCAGCATGTAAAACCATATGCAGAAGTGCAAAAGTGCTGTTATTCTAATTAGAAATAGAATATATATGACATTTGTGTCTTCACCTTACACTCACAACACACTAAACCCCTTGCAATCATCAAGGTAGAACCATCTAAAGACTTAAAATGTCAAAGAATGTCTATGCAAGTATATTTTTGCCTACTGTGCTTAAATTAGGTACAGGGGTAATAGTTAAAACCATGCCTGTTGGTTCACAAAGAAGATCCTGGCTGAGTCAGATCCTGGACTCCGCCAATGTGGCGAGATCCTCAGCCGCCCAGTCTCATGAGGACTTCTCTTAACTATTATGTGGTACCACACCACCTTCCAAGCCAGACTTGGCAATGCCACAGAGCCCTCGGCTTAGTAATTTAACTGCCAATTGAGTTGAATGTCAGTTATATAACAGAACGATGAGGAATCAAAAGCATATGTCCGGGAGAAGTTTAACATTTCCAGACGAATGTGCTTAGTTTGAAAAGATGCGACAGGAGACAATTCTGAAAGGGATGTTTACTTATTTTCATTTTCTTTTTATGAAAACCAGGCTTCTGACAGACCAACTAATTTGCTTGGTTGTCTCATAAACGTAGTTTCTTTTATTGTCATATCCTGTCTTACGCACAAAGTTTTTCTTTTTAAAGAAAGCAACTTTTATTCAGCAAGGATTCATTAAACTGATCGAAAGTGACATTAAAGCCATTCTTAATGTTGCAGAAGTTTTCAATTTCAAATAAATGCTATTCTTTTGAACTTTCTATTCATCAACACTTATAATAATAATAATAATAAATGTTGCTTGAGCACCAAATCAGCATATTAGAATAATTTTTGAAGGATCATGTGACACTGAAGACTGGAGTTAATCAGTTTCGTCATCACAGTAATAAATTAAATCTTAAAACAGAATTATAGAGTTATTTCAAATTGTAATAATATATCACAATAATTTGTATTTTAAATTTTTTTAAATCAAATATAGCCTTTGTGAATAGAGGTTGACCGATACGTTTTTCAGGGCCGATGCCGATACTGATTATTACAGATCAAGTAGACTGAAAACCGATATTTTAAACTGATATTTCTGGTGTAAAAATTAAAATTAATATCAAAAATAAGAATAACAAGGGCCCTGACAAAACCCTTTAAATGCTTTTAAATTATTTTATCTGCAATTGGGTTTTGAAAATGACTGATAACCATAAAAATGCTTAATATCGGCACCGATAATCGGTCAATCCCTATTTGTAAACGTTAACATTAAAAAATATGAGAGTGTAGAATTCAACATTTTTATTTAAGAAATAATATTCATCGTTTGGCCTTTAAAAACAGTACTATTATGGTAATACTTTAAAATATGTAACCCTGGACCACAAAACCAGTCTTAAGTAGCGCAGGTATATTTGTAGCAATAGCCAATACATTGTATGGGTCAAAATGATCGATTTTTCTTTTATTGCCAAATATCATTAGTATATTAAGTAAAGATCATGTTTCATAAAGATATTTTGTAAATTTCCTACCATAAATATATCAAATCTTCATTTTTAATCAGTAATATGCATTGCTAAGAACTTCATTTGGACAACTTTAAAAGCGATTTTATCAATATTTAGATTTTTGTGCACCCTCAGATTCCATATTTTGAAATAGTTGTATCTCGGCCAAATATTGCCCTATCCTAACAAACCATACATCAATGGAAAGCTTTCAGATTATGTATAAGTCCAGGGTTACATATATATGTAATACTGTGGTACTAAATGGTTACCAAGTTTATGTAGCACAGCATTTACCTCACAGGTACTTCAAAGAATACCACGGTATTTTATAATCAGTGCTTAACAATGGTTTTAAGTCAAAGTTACCATGTTTTTCTCATAACACTCCCTCTGAGAGGGCTAAACCAACGTCATTCCAGATGAGCAGATGCTTGACGTTGGATGCCAAACGTCTTGTTGTCAAATGACTTGGCTCGTGTTAAACATTCTCTTCCTTACCAGAGACAGACAATCTTTCCACACCTACAGCTCTGAGAGAAACAGCAACTTACCTGAAAAACAAGAGAAAGGAGAAAACATTAGCATTAACATTCATGGTTTACACACTTACAGCCTCAGAGGCTAAATGCTCCCCACCCTCAAAACAGTTCTTAGGTGTTAGCTTGAGTGCTGACGTATAAACTGACGTCTTTTTTTATGGGAGAAGTTGTTAAAGACATCAGACGGGACCTGGCTTTTCAATGTGCTAGCTATTAAAAACAGGCAGGGAAGAGAACGTAGCTGAAACAAAAGAAAATAAAGCTCAGGAAACGGCAGCCGTGGCACGGAAGGCTCCCTTGCAGGATGGTAGTTCACTTTACAACATTAACCCTCGATTATACACAATAAACCCCCTACTAGGCCACAGCTGCACCCTAGTAGTGTACATAAGAGCAGGAGCTCTATGTTATTATCTTTGTGAGAGCACCACCTACTGGATACTGCAGGTATGAAAACATAATGATTTTGTAATTACAGTTACCGTAATTGGAAACAGTTTGAAGCAGGCTGACAATATACTGTCAGGCGATATGGGCCAGGATCAGCAAAATCATCTTTTACAGGCCTTTACAGCCTACAGAACACTTTTTACACTGTGGAGAATGCTGACAGAGGCCTCCATCAAGAGGATGCCTTTCCAAATGCTCCTTTCCATCAGTAACAGTGCTTGTAATGTTGTTTGACTGTTGCTGGGTTAAATGGGTTAGAATTAGAATTAGAATAGACACAATTATTTGATATGAGTGAAGAGAAAAGATTTGATTCAATAACATTAGTTACTAAGTTCTTGCTGTGAATGAAGCCTCACTGCTGTGACCAGATTCAGTGAGTTTAACTAAAAAAAATATGGATCAATCATCACAATTCATAAATAATTCAGAAATATTCAAGCTACACTGGAACTTCAGTCAGATCTTCAAACAGATCTGACTTAGAATCATTTATACATTGCTACTTCTCTCATAAACTTTTTAAAAGCTTTTCAGTGAATAATCACTTAATTTTTGACCTGTTCCTCACATGTATTGCATGCATGACAACAGAAAACGGTATACAACGTCAAGTCATATTTAAGTCAAGTCCTCATTCAACATTTATGTTCTACAAAACAACATAATTAATTTGGCTTTGGAACAGGTTATAAAAAACAAACTTAAACCTCCACTGCCATATGATTGGATATGACTGATTGGTTCATTCGATAAATTCCACCTCTTGTGTTCGCATTCCATGTTTGTAAATCAGTCTGATTGAACAATAATGGCGTTAATGGAAAGACTCACTTAAAAAATAAAGTAAACAACTCGCACACATAGATATAACCACTTTGTTACATCAAAATAAAAGTTGAAATGGCCCGAAAACATGATCTGTGAGAGCATTCTGTGAATTTTAGTGAAATTTAAGGTAAACCTCAACGCTGTAACCAATATTATCTAAGCTTTGATGACTAATGATCTGAAAATTTGAAAATAAGCTGAACATAAGTTTACAAATAAATTTGGGTCATTTGGGTTTGGAACCAACAGAGGTCACAAAAACTCAAACACAATCACTGGAAAGACAGGAACTGAATATATACTGAATATATAAAATACACTACCAGTCAAAAGTTTTTGAACAGTAAGATTTTTAATGTTTTTTTTTCTGCTGCTGACCAAGCCTGCATTTTTTTGATCCAAAGTACAGCAAAAACAGCACAATTTTGAAATATTTTTTTCTATTTTCTGTTTGAATATATTTTAAAATATAATTTATTCCTATGATTTCAAAGCAGAATTTTTAGCATCACTACTCCAGTCACATGATCGTTCATAAATCATTCTAATATTCTGATTTGCTGCACAAAAAAACATTTATTATTATTATTATTATTATTATTATTATTATATGTTGAAAACAGCTGAGTAGAATTTTTTTTTCTTGATGAATAGAAAGTTCAGAAGAACAGCATTTGTCTGATATAGAAATGTGTTGTAACATTATAAATGTCTATCATCACTTTTGATCAATTTAAAGCATCCTTGCTAAAATAAAAGTATTAATTTCTATTATTTCAATATTATATTGACTTTTGAATGGCATAGTGTATAATGTTACAAAAGCTTTTTATTTCAGACAAATGCTGATCTTTGGATCTTTCTATTCATCAAAGAATCCTAAAAAATGTTTTGTTTTAAATAATAATAATAAAATGTTTTTGAACATCAAATCAGCATATTAGAATGACTTCTGAAGGATCATGTGACACTGAAGACTGGAGTAATGATGCTGCAAATTTAGCTTTGATCACATTTTAAAATATATTTTAAATAGTAAAAAAACATTAAAAATTGTACTTTTTAACAATTTTTTTTACTGATTTTACTTTGAATCAAATAAATGCAGGCCTGGTGAGCAGAAGACTGCTTTAAAAAAAACATTAAAAATCTTACTGTTCAAAAACTTTTGACTGGTAGTTTATGTTTGATGAAGTCATTGCCCAGCAAAAAAATAAAAACATGACAGGGCAAAATGAACACATGGACTTCAACAAGACTCATAACTTTGTGAGCTCATTAAATATAATTAAATAAGCACAGTTTATAAAAGCTCAAATAATTATTAAAAAAAATAATAATTTATCAGAATACATTTTAAAATTTTAAATTATGGTGATTACTATACTAATTACACTTATCTGATGTTCTATCTACTATATACATACTAAACATCATGGTGCCTGAAATGTGGCACATCAGGGTGGGGTCTTAGAGAACAGAAAAGACCAGAATGACTGATGACATCATTATTGATTCTATCAACACAATGATGTGACTCTTTTACTTCAGCCTGCACTAGTTTCTCTGATTTCTGTGTATTTTCCACACGCAGATGGCATTTCCCTAGCTAAAGCAGAATAAACAACAGACTTAGACCAGCTGCAGAATAAATCAATACTTACATCGCCTGATCAGGATCAGAGCTTTCCACAATAAATTACACGCCCATTAACCACAAAATTACCAGTATCAATGACATTTAGCTCCTCATCTGAAGTTTGTGATCTTTGATAGACACAACGACCTAGATAATATCCATTTACACTGTTTCAGTAGAGTAGTAGGTTCATATTTTTGATGTAGAAATCAGGCTATGGTTCAATGTCCACCAATATGTGACCCTGTCACACATGTGAACCAGTCATAAGGATCAATTTTTGAAACTGAGATTTATATATCATCTGAAATCTGAACAAATAAGCTTTCCATTGATGTATGGCTTGTTAGGAAAGTACAATATTAGAAAATCTGGAATCTGAGGGTGCAAAAAAATTAAGTTTACTAATCAAAAATTTACAGTCTTAATGGAACATGATCTTTACTTCATATCCTAATGATTTTTGGCATAAAAGAAAAATCAATATTTTAACCCATACAATGTATTTTTGGCTATTGCTACAAATATACCCGTGCTACTTAAGACTGGCTTTGTGGTCCAGGGTCACATATGAAGTGTGTATTATTTAGAATACAAATATGCAAATATTGCATAATACAATATTTTACAATGAATACATTTAGTAAAAATGTGAAACAACAAAAGATCCAAGCAAGGAAAGTAGAAGAGCAGCATCTGAAACACCACATACTGCTTAGGAAGACACACAGCTTGCATTGTTCAGTGAAAACAGTGGGAAAAATGGATAGAATTCCTGACAGTTGTGATTGTCCTTGCCTGGCCTGCACACACACACACACACACACACACACACACACACACACACACACACACACACACACACACACACACACACACACACACACACACACACACACACACACACACACACACACACACACAAACAACATCCTGAAGCTGTTAACTCAACACACATGCGGCTACAAAAATGCACCTATTTCCACAAAGGAAAGCATTATTGTGACTGACAGATTAAAGCAAAAAGTGCTTTGGTGAAGATATACGTTTGCATGCATGTAAAAAGCAGACAGTGAGCAGACAGCCAAAACACACACAAAAAAACCAAAAGCCATTTCTGCACAGCTTTTCTCTAAAGAGGCTGCGATGAAGCCAGAATTTACCATCCAAACTCCTTCCCTGAAGCACATCAATTCAACCTGTTAACTCTTTGTATAACTGACAATACATCATTTGATCTCCAGGTTCAACAAGATTCCTGCAGCAGACATGCTGTCTCTATGGTGCAGCAGTAAAAGAAAACCATTTAGTAGACATAAAAAGGTTTCTGAAACAAAAGAGAAGGCAGAAAGGCCAAAAGCTCATTAAGTGGGAATCTGGGTCTGGATCCAGTGCAGCATTAATCTGAGGCAAATCAGGGGGAAACAGCAGCATTTGGCTGCTCAGTGGACACTCTGAAAACAGCTAGAGCTACTGATGCCTTCAATAAACATGAATACAAATCTCATTGGTCTAAAATACTGCTCCACATGTATAAACATCAAACATTTGACTTTTTATTTGATCGTGACACACTTTAGCCATCAGTGTCACATGATCCTTTAAAAATAATTCTAATATGCTGATTTGGTGCTCAAGAAATAATACTTTTGTAAAACGGTGATGCTTTTTTCAGACTTCTTAGATAAATAGAAAGTTCAAAAGCACTTTCTTGAAATAGACATCTTTTGTAACATTAAAAACCTTACTGTCACTTCTGATCAATTCTATGTATCTGTGTTGAATAAAAGTATTAAATTCTTAATCTCAAATGTACAAGCAGTTCTTGAAGCAGCTTTCACTGCCATTGATATTCCTGACAGGTAGATCACACCCAACTCTCACTTTAGGTCTGCCAAGAGTGTGTCCTGCAGAAAGTGACCCCTCAATGAAGTGGGCAAGTACAGGCGTAGAGGCTGTCAGGCATATTAACTAAGACTGTCTGGAGTGTTTGATGGGGTGAGAAGCCTTTGTGTGCTCTGACAATTGAGAAAACATTCGCTCTGGTCACAACAGCTTGAAGAAGGCTTTCTGGACACTTAGCAGCTCTATTGAAACACACTCGAGCTACATCTGAATAGACACATTTAGATCACAAATCACTTTGTTTTGGACTGAATACCGTTTTCAGACAGTAGGAGAAGGAGAGAAACTACATAATGAAAAGGAATGTGAACCATACAGGCACAAATAAAGAGTAATAACTGACATTTTTGAAGCTTAAATGGATTAAAGGCAGTGGTTTGATGTTTTTCATAGTAAATTATGTAACATTCAGATCAAAAACTTTCTACACAGTCCAAGATTCTGACATGATCTGGCTAGATGAATGACATGATCATCCACATTTACATGTTAACATTGCTTATAGTCATCAGAAATGTGGCCAGTCATAATGAGGTAAAAACTAATAATAACAGTAAAATGTGGTAATGTGAGACACTTATATGTGACCCTAGACCTCAAAACCCGTCATAAGGGCAACTTTTTTTAAAATTTAAACTGAGTAAATACGCTTTCCATTGATGCATGGTTTGTTAGAATAGGACAATATTTAGCCGAGATACAAGTATTTGAAAATCTAAATTAACTACTTACCTACATAATATCCTAATGATTTTTGGCATAAAAGAAAAATCAACAATTTTGACCCATACAATGTATTGTTGGATACATTGCAACAAATATACCCGTGCTACTTAAGTTTTGTGGTCCAGGGTCACATATGTGATTCCTATTCTTATTTAATATATGTAGAAGAGCATCATAGTTGCAATTTAAAAAAAGTTCTACATCATCTTCTGGAACAGCACTTTCTTGTGAATTTGTGTAGGACATTTAGTGGAAGCTGCAGATTACGGTTTATAAAGTTTTAAATTTGGACATTTTTCTTATACAAACGCATCGCTACGCTTCAGAAGGCCTTTATTAACCCCCTAGAGCCTTGTGGAGTACTTTTTATGATGGACGGATTCACTTTTTTGGGCTTTAAAATCTCAACAGCCATTATAAAGCTTGGAAGAGCCAGGACATTTTTAATATAACTCCGATTGTATTTGTCGGAAAGAAGAAAAACACTTAGGATAGCTTGAAGGTGAGTAAATCATGGGGTAATTTTCATTTCTGGGTAAACTATCGTTTCAAGGCCTGTTCACACAAAGATATTAAATATAATGATAGCTATACCTATAGCTATAACATTTTAATAATCATTCTAATTCAAAAGAAGTTCACACCACAAAGAGGAACAATATGGTTGGAATCGCTTTCAGAACCTTTTCTTTTTTTTTTACACATGGCAAAGAACGAAAAAAAAAACAGCATTGGATGACCAAACTGCAGCGCGTGCTTTTAATAAACAACATTGTTGTGCGTTTGGTGTGGACGCTAATATAGTTACAGTTAAGGTCAAAAGTTTACCTTGCAGAATCTGCAAAACGTTAATTATTTTACCAAAATAAGAGTGATCATACAAAATGCATGTTATTTTTTATTTAGTACTGACGTGAATAAGATCTCTCACATAAAAGATGTTTACATATAGTCCACAAGAGTAAATAATAGTTGAATTTATAAAAATGACCCTGTTCAAAAGTTTACATACACTTGATTCTTAATACTGTGTTGTTACCTGAATGATCCACAGCTGGTTTTTTGTTGTTTTGTTTAGTGATAGTTGTTCATGAATCCCTTGTTTGTCCTGAACAGTTAAACTGTCTCCTTCAGGTCCCACAAATTCTTTGGTTTTTCACCATTTTTGTGTATTTGAACCCTTTCCAACAATGACTGTATGATTTTGAGATCCATATTTCACACTGAGGACAACTGAGGGACTCATATGCAACTTTTACAGAAGGTTCAAATGCTCACTGATGCTCCAGATGGAAAAACTATGCATTAAGAGCAAGGGGTGTATACTTTTGACCGGAATGAAGATGTGTAATTTTTTCTTATTTAGCCTAATTATCATATTTTTCCATTTAGTACCGCCTTTCAGAAGCTACAGAAGATACTTACATGTGTCCCAGAAAACAAAAAAAATTATTTAATTTACCCTGATCTTCAAATATTTTAGTAAAATAAATACCATTTTGCAGATTCTGCAGGGTGTATGTAAGCTTTTGACCTCAACTATTGTTTTTGGTGTAAATGGCCCTTTACTTGTTCAGTTCAGTAACTAACAAATAAAACCAGTCAAAGTGCAAATAAATATGTGGACGACATAATCAAACCAAACATAGCAGATAATACTCTATTCAAGTTTTTGCCATCTAGTTGACAGATTTAGCATGGTTCTGGTATTGAGTTATGACTCAGCACATTTGCATTGTGAGACAATATCTCCCCTGATCCATCAACTACACTTTTACTAAGCAAATGACAAACCACACAAGGTTACGTTAATGTTTCGACGAGTAGAATCCAAATTTGGTTTCGACAGCCCATCAGAACCATATAACCTAGCGACAGATCAACAAAACATTCAGTTCCTTATAGCACCAAGACACAAAACCAGCCACTAAACATCTAAATCATGCTCAAAACCGCCTTTCCCAGTAACCAAACACCACGAGAGGCCTAATCCCAAGGTATTTAGTGCCAGTCCACTTTCATGCTCCGACGGACAGACCCTTGAATATCAGCTCTCAGCAGTTTTCAGCCCAAACCTAACATGAGGAAGACACTGGGATGCTTTAACTACTGTACAAAACTGTCATCGCAACCTACAGTAAGCATAAAATTTTCAGCTAATCTGTCTAGCGCCATGTACGAAATGTACATGTGAATGTCTAATCTTACATATATAGGTATTTGACACTTCAAATATACTCTGCATCAATTAACATTGAATTACACACATCTATCCAATGAAAACACTGTGTGTTATGACATCAAACTTCCTGGTTCGTTTGCCATTCCACACCGTGCTCCACAGGCAGCTCTATAACAGGAAAGGGGATCCCAAGCCACTGCGCTGCCTGTTACCGTGGTGATGCGGCATTCAGCGCACTGAACATGCCGCATGGCTGACGCAGAATCCTACCGCTTCCCAGCGCAGTTAAAAGGAAGCAGCCGAGCTTCCAGACACAGCCGGAGTTCAAGCAAGAGAGCCCCCACACAAAAGACCCGGCCCTTCCCTTCATAAATAACACAGCAAAGTTGAGCAAAGAGGACACAATGGAATTCACAACTTTGCATGCCATTCACACCCTTCTTAAAATCCATTAAACATCTCGATTCGCAGCGCTTTCCTCTAAGAATCAATCCGCGTTGATAAGTACCTTTGAGAGAGGTGATCTCGTGTTGGATGGACCGGGCTGTGTCCATGTCACTGGATTCTGTCAGGCTGGTTTTCTGGGAGCGTGTGTATGTGTGTGTGCTGCGCAAGGTCAGTCCAGTAAGATTTCACCAGCCACGCTGCTGCAAGACTTCAGGATTCAGTTCTACCCTCGTCTCGGCTAAGTCTGCAGTGCTGCTTGCTGACCGTGTGGTTTCTCTGTTTTGATCCTCTCTCTCTCTCACTCACTCACTCACTCCCTCTCTCACACTTGCTCATTCCCTGTTTGCAGGGAAACTGCGATGTGAAAAGTACCCCTCCCTCACTTCTTCCTCCTTCTCCCTCTTTCCTACAGCCCATCCCATCCCCCGTGGGTCCCACGGGGTGCCTGAGCCAATCGGAATGCGGGGTAGGTACAAATTGTTTCCATTGATGGGACGTTTGAAGGTGGGAGACAGATGCAGATTGTATTAACTAAAACAGAGAAAGATGTAAAAGTGAAATGCAAATGAAAGAGGATGAGGACAGAATCTACACAAGAAAGCGAAATTGAGAGAAATGAACTCTGGGACCTTGGTCTTCTCTGTCTTTCCCTGTAATTTATCTAACCACTGATTTTTTTTTAGCTTGATGTCTTAACATGATGCCTGCAAATGCTTCCCATTAAAACTATTTACAACCTTTCAGTTTTTAGCTAAATGCACTCACAGATTCTCTTTTATGAATCATTTAGTCTCCAAAAATTCAGATTTTCTATCTATAATTTAGTATAACAGCAGCCGTGTCCAAAGAAAACATGCTGAAACTGTGCAAAATGCACATACAAAAGAGTCATTCCCACAAACCTGCTCTTACGGTCTGGATTTAGCTCTATATCTTTAGCATTTTCCAGTGCAAAAATCATAAGTATTCATTTTATCTATAAATACATTCCTTAGACAGATTTATATAAAAAGCTAGATGTTATAAACCAAAAATACAACAAAACTAAACAAAACATAAAACACACGAAATACAAAATAAAACAAAAATGCATCCCTTTGACAGATTTATAAGAATCTAAAGTGTTTAAAACAAACTAAACTAAACTACACATAAAACAAAGCACACAAAACAAAAATACATCCCTTAGATATATACAAATCTAAGTATTAAAAAACAAAAAAACACAACAAAACAAAACATGAAACACACAAAACAAAAAATATATAAAAATCTAGTGTTAAAAAAACACAACCAAACTAAACAAAGCACACAAAACAAAACAAAAATACATCCCTTAGATTTCTGTAAAAATCTAAGTGTTAAAAAAGACAAAACAAAACAAAACATGAAACACAACACACATAACAAACAACATATCCCTTAGACAGATTTACATAATCTAAGTGTTAAAAAAACTAAAAACACAAAACTAAACATAAAAAACAAAACAAAATACATTCCTTAGACAGATTTATATAAAAAGATGTAAAAAAAAAAAAAAAACCTAAAACAAACAAAACAAAACAAAACAATATATCCCTTGGATTTATATAAAAAGTGTTTAAAAAACAAACAAAAAAACCCCACAAAACTAAACATAAAACACATTAAACAAAAACAAAACAAAAATACATCCCCAAGACAGATTTATATAAAAATCACAACAAAACTAAACATAACACAACAAAAAACAAAACAAAAATACATCCCTTAGAGAGATTTATTTGAAAATCTAAGTGTTAAAAAAAAAAAAAAAAAAACACTAAACATAAAACACACTAAAGTAAACAAAAATATTTTCTTTTAGACAGAATTGTATAAAAAGCTGTGTTAAAAAAACAACAACACACAAAACGAAACATAAAACACACAACACACAAACAAAATAAATAAATAAATAAATAAATAAAGTGGAGTAATGTATTGAATTCAGAAAAAGCTTGTGTACTGTTATTGGCGCCTGTGAAGACACGATTAAGCGAATGATTAAATCATTGATTATCTGATCAATCACTGTCTATTACTTATTTCTGTAATGCATGACGGTCTTGTAAAGCTATTTAAAAGTGAGAAGGACAGCTCATTAACATGATATGCGAATAGCTTCTTGTGTGTTTATGTATATGTGCGTCAGCTCCAAATTAAGGTGTGATATTAAAATTGTTGTTGACATGTAAACACATGCACACACAAACAGATGAGCCAAGATCTAAAGCTAAGCTTTCTAGACATTACGTGACAATGCCAACGATAATCAACAACAACATCATTACATGCTCTGCTTTTTAAAATAAATGGATAGAGCAATGGAAACGCCTCATAAACATAATCCAGCACATCTACAGTGACTCAGCAAAGCATGCTATACTGTACTTCCTGCAATTAATGCTTCTGCAAGGGGAAAGTCTACTTGATAGTTATGCAGCAAAAAACACAGACTCACAGTAGACATGCCAATGACATCATCAGATCACCTAATCTTCTCTGCTAAAGCTTTGTTTGATTTTGTCGTCAGACTGTGTTGTTGTAATAACTGATGTGTGTGCACAATCAAAGCCAGGACACAGGCTGTTCTCGTGGCTAAAACACACACAAACAGAGAAAAGCCCCATACAGACCAGATGACACAGCATTTTGAGAGCAGCCAGGCTGGCCTACTGCTGGAGCTCCTGAGATTACCAGTGCTCTCTCTCCCTCCCTCTCTGACACACTCCGTTATTCTATCTCTGCCTGTTTTTTTTTTTTTTTTGTTCTACCTCTATGAGTCTGTTATAGGCACAAGGTAGAGCACAGAGTAAAGTTCAAGGGGTTCAAGCTTGAAACTGTAACTATTTTTTGGAGGATATGCCTGCTCAAAATGTTTCAAACACGCATTATATAGACATTTATTTTTTTCACATTTTGACCAGATCCTGCCTCCTGTTCAATATAATAAAAGAGAATGAGGACTGGAACTGTCAAGATTTAAAATGACAAAATAGCATCAAAATATTAAAAAAATAACCACTTTTGAACAACCAAGTCTTCTGAAGCAATATCAATAACATACAGTTAAGGCAGAATCTGTAAAATGTTAATTTTACCAAAATAAGGTGGATCATACATGTTATAGTCCACAAGAGAAAATAATTTGAATTTATAAAAATAAGTTTAAAAGTTTACATGCGCTTGATTCACAATACCGTGTTGTTATCTGAATGATCCACAGCTATGTTTTTGTGCTAGTTGTTCATGAGTCCCTTGTTTGTCCTGAACAGTTAAACTGCCCTGCTGTTCTTCAGAAAAATCCTTTTGGTTCCACAAATTCTTTGGGGTTTTTTTTCAGCATTTTCAGCACTCATATTTGAACCCTTTCCAACAATGACTGTATGATTTTGACATGCATCTTTTCACAATGAGGACAACTGAGAGACTCATATGCAACTATTACAGAAGATTCAAACACTTACTGATGCTTCAGAAGGAAAAACGATGCATTAAGAGCCAGGGGTGTAAACTTTTGAACAGAATTATGTGTACTGTACATTTTTCTTATTTTGCCTAAATATCATATTTTTCTCGTTTAGTACTGCCCTTCAGAAGCTACAAAAGATACATGTTTCCCAGAAGACAAAATAAGTTAAATGTACATTGATCTCCAAATTCAAAAAGTGAGAATTTGAACCTTCTGTAATAGCATATGAGTCCCCCAGTTGTTCTCAGTGTGAAAAGATAGATCTCAAAATTATACAGTCATTGCTGAAAAGGGTTTAAATACACAAAAATGCAAAAACCAAAGAATTTGTGGGACCTGAAGGATTTTTCTGAAGAGCAGCAGGCAATGTAACTATTTAGGACAAACAAGGGACTCATGAACAACTATCACTAAACAAAAAAAAAAAAAAAAAAAACAGCTGTGGATCATTCAGGTAACAACACAGTATTAAGATTTAAGTGTATATAAATTTTGAATGGGGTCATTTTTTTAAATTCAACTTTTATTTTCTCTTGTGGACTTAAACATCTTATTCAGGTCAGTACAAAATAAAAAATAACATGCATTTTGTATGATCCCTCTTATTTTGGTAAAATAATTAACATTTTACAGATTCTGCAAGGTGTATGTAAACTTTTGACTGTACATGTAAATTGCTATTCACTGAAAATCTTGAATATATGAAACTTACAAAACGTAAAAAAAAATCATATTTTGCTTTAAAGATATTTATATGCTAAAGATTTCTGTTATGATTGGCCAACATTTGCATACTACATGGCAACACCCCACCAAGTTGTTGAACACTGAAATGTGTTTATATGTTAATATGTTAATATTTTCTGAGATCAACATCAACGACGATGTCTGAACAGCTCATTTTTACAGCTTTGTTTACATGAATAGTCGGGACATATTTTATTAAAGCATATCTAAGAACTATGAATGTGTTCAGGAAATGTATAATGGCTTGCTTTAAGTATAAATGACACTTCAGCTCAGTTACGCCAAAAAAATAATAGTTTCCCTCTGAATTACAGTCACCATCTACAGTCCTGGCCAGCTGCAGTGCATTTGATCTGCGCCAATAGTTTGCTTAGTTTGCAAAAAGTGGGAGAAAAAGAAAGCCAAATCTGTGTTGTACTGCTGGGAAACTAGCCACTGCTTTGTTCTGATCAATACTGCAATATGGCAGGTGGAGAATAAATATTGCACAGCTCTTTCAAATATGGTTTGATTGGTCATTCACAACATTGAACAGTCATATATTTTGTCTTCTATATCACTCTGCAGCTCCTCTGTTTTCAAAGAAAATTAAAATAGTTCAGCAGAGCCTATCTTGTATCCCAAAAGGCTATGTTAGTCAATGCAAGAAAATAAAAGCACCCCACAAAAAGAACAAACCTGTAAGAGATACAAAGAGCTGGATAAGAGAGAATTTAAAAATGGTAGATGGTTCTAAACTAAAGCAAGCTAATAAATTATTTAAACCAAAATCAATTTTTCACATTAATGTACACTACTGTAATTTATTCCTGTGATGGTGAAGCTGAACTGTCAGCAGTCATTACTTCAGTCTTTAGTGTCTCATAAACCTTCAGAAATCATTCAGATGTGCTGAGAATATATTTATATGTGATACTGTATTACCAAATACTGGACATGTAGTCGATCAATTCTTTTTCTTACTGACTGTGTTGATTTTGATCCAAAAAAACACTCTGACCTGGATCTTACTATTGGTCACCTCACAAAAGCTTGTAGAATTCAGCAACTTTTACAGACCTGTTTACTCTTTCACATGTAGATCAGTCATCCTGTCTCTCTCTCTGACCCATCAGCCCACTTCACACAGCTCAATGGCATCGCAGGGGACTGTTTGGATGGTCCCCATAGATACGTGTCAGAAAGCAAACTGTCAGCAAACACAAGTTTTACATCTTTTCAATGCACTCCTCTCTGCTCATCCAGTTGCCAGTGTTTGTGACAGTGTCAACGACTGTATCATTTTGAGATTCGTCTTTTTTTACACTGAAGACAACTGAGGGACTCGTACGCAACTATTACAGAGGGTTCAAACTCTCACTGATGCTTCAGAAGAAAATACAATGCATTAAGAGCCGGGGGTGAAAACTTTTTGAATTTGAAAATGAGGGTAAATTTGACTTTATTTTGTCTTTTGGGAAACATGTAAGTACTGTATCTTCTGTAGCTTCTAAAGGGAAGTACCAAATGGAAAAATATGATATTTAGGCAAAATAAGAAAAATGCACACATCTTCCTTTTTTTCAAAACAATTTAGTCCCTCAGTTGTCCCTCACTGTGAAAAAATGGATCTCAAAATCATGCAATCATGGTTAGAAAGGGTTCAAATACACAAAAATGCTGAAAAATCTGTCTTTCTATCGTCTTTAAAATCCTGTAGAGAGCAAAGCAATATAAAAGCACACTTGAGAGACCTTGATTTTAACTTTCTTCTAACGCTCAGAATCAAGGTTTACACGGTTTACTAAGCAGGACCTTGGCCAATCTGATAACTAGCAGGCTGATTATTTGAACCCTATCCTCTATCTCTGAGGGAATTCTTTCTGTTATATGTTTGAAGAAATTTCTCAAGATGTTGTTCCTATAGTGCAACAATGCGTTTCAACAGTTTACTCGTAAAAATAATACAGCTCCAAGTACCGAAAAGATGCATTCTGTGCTCACCGTGTAGCATTTATTTCCCAATAAGTTATTGAGCCATCAGTCAAGACGAATAAACAACAGCCAAACACTCAATTAAACCTCATCAGTCAACTTTCACTGGTTAATTATGTGCTGACAGTTGACAAATGGCAGCACAACGCCTTCTGAGAATGCTGTCAAACTTCTGTTCAATCTTTTACAAAACCCACCGCAAAAATTTCATCTTATTTGTGAGTCAGTGAGTTTTTGTCAAGACAACATTGTGAGGTCTTCTGCTGATTTATATATCTAGCAGGTTTGTCACAAGAAAACAGGCTTGTTACCAACGAATCGCAACAAAGTACATCAAGAATAATGTATTGGTGCATAATTTTTACTTGTCACACAAAGAATGAGCAACATTAAAATACATAAAATACATAAAAGTCATTTAAGTATTCAAATTTTAGAAGTTTTCTAAGACCCTTCTATTATCTAATGAAACACAAAATAATAATTACAAAAATCAGTAAGCTTAATTTATATAAAATTTCAAACTTTCAATTGGGACTTTTAACTTATAAAAAATATTGACATCATTTTTTTTTTTTTGTATCTGAAAAATCTGTTTGTAACTTTAAATAATGTCGCTACTGAACAAAATATTGGGAACACATTTTGGGAGTTATTTCATAATATTTCATTTTTATATGTGTACCACTGTTGAGAACTGTGCTAGCTAACCATTTGCTGATTAGCATCTTTTAGCTAGGTTCCAAAGTATCTAAAATTGTCAATACCAAAACATTTGGCGGAGTTTCGGTAGTGACATAATTTTTTGGGTGTTAGTCAATAAATGTATCACTAACGAAACAGTCACGACAAAACATGTCATTATTGTTTCGATAGTGACAAAAGGGAACACATAATCCTCATATTTTGGAGAAATAAACAATTTTTGTACAGTTATGCAAATGGTCGCTACCAAAGCATTACTGTCACTAATAAAGTATGGTTAATTATCAACTAAGATGTTATGATGGTGTTTGGTTCAAAGCATATTCAAAATAATGAATCCTTAACTTTGAAATCAGTATTATCAACTTTTTGCACGTTAAAAAAATATTGGATTCA
Source organism: Garra rufa (assembly GCF_049309525.1). Taxonomy (NCBI): domain Eukaryota; kingdom Metazoa; phylum Chordata; class Actinopteri; order Cypriniformes; family Cyprinidae; genus Garra; species Garra rufa. The sequence goes on from NC_133377.1 coordinate 30,827,261, forward strand.
AAATACAACAAATCTCAGGAATTACACTTGAAATTTTGTTAAAAATGTAATTGTTATTAATTTACCTCATATTTGTTATTAATAAAATAACGAAAAATATATTTACAATGCAGATACAAGCAAAATATTAACAGGTCAATATAGCCCCTTTAATTAAATTATTATTACTGTGTTTCGGTGGTGACATATTTGGGGAGAGGACAAATATTCCAAAACTTTCTACAAAAAAAAAAAAAAAAAAAACAATATAAGAATTAACTGCACAATTACTAGAAATGTGTACCTTGGATATTATACAATTTGCATACATATTTAATAAAAAAAAAAAATAAATTTCAAGATGTTTCCGACTATACAGTCGTGGCCAAAAGTTTTGAGAATGACACAAATATTAGTTTTCACAAAGTTTGCTGCTAAACTGCTTTTAGATCTTTGTTTCAGTTGTTTCTGTGATGTACTGAAATATAATTACAAGCACTTCATACGTTTCAAAGGCTTTTATCGACAATTACATGACATTTATGCAAAGAGTCAGTATTTGCAGTGTTGGCCCTTCTTTTTCAGGACCTCTGCAATTCGACTGGGCATGCTCTCAATCAACTTCTGGGCCAAATCCTGACTGATAGCAACCCATTCTTTCATAATCACTTCTTGGAGTTTGTCAGAATTAGTGGGTTTTTGTTTGTCCACCCGCCTCTTGAGGATTGACCACAAGTTCTCAATGGGATTAAGATCTGGGGAGTTTCCAGGCCATGGACCCAAAATGTCAACGTTTTGGTCCCCGAGCCACTTAGTTATCACTTTTGCCTTATGGCACGGTGCTCCATCGTGCTGGAAAATGCATTGTTCTTCACCAAACTGTTGTTGGATTGTTGGAAGAAGTTGCTGTTGAAGGGTGTTTCGGTACCATTCTTTATTCATGGCTGTGTTTTTGGGCAAAATTGTGAGTGAGCCCACTCCCTTGGATGAGAAGCAACCCCACACATGAATGGTCTCAGGATGCTTTACTGGTGGCATGACACAGGACTGATGGTAGCGCTCACCTTTTCTCTTCCGGACAAGCCTTTTTCCAGACACCCCAAACAATCAGAAAGAGGCTTCATCTGAGAATGAGACTTTGCCCCAGTCCTCAGCAGTCCATTCGCCATACTTTTTGCAGAAGATCAATCTGTCCCTGAAGTTTTTTTTGGAGAGAAGTGGCTTCTTTGCTGCCCTTCTTGACACCAGGCCATCTTCCAAAAGTCTTGGCCTCACTGTGCGTGCAGATGTGCTCACACCTGCCTGCTGCCATTCCTGAGCAAGCTCTGCACTGGTGGCACTCCGATCCCGCAGCTGAATCCTCTTTAGGAGACGATCCTGGGGCTTGCTGGACTTTCTTGGACGCCCTGAAGCCTTCTTAACAATGCAGTGGAAAGTTTTTTTCAGGATTATGTTAATTTTCATGGCAAAGAAGGACTATGCAATTCATCTGATCACTCTTCATAACATCCTGGAGTATATGCAAATTGCTATTATAAAAACTTAAGCAGCAACTTTTCCAATTTCCAATATTTATGTAATTTTCAAAACTTTTGGCCACGACTGTACAACAAACACAAAGTTCTTTCTGGTTCTCGAATCTGATTGGCTGAAAGAGTGCACTATTCTAATGATATCGGAAACGGCAACCGTATTACAGTTTGTATCACTCTGTTAGCGGTATTTCTCACAGTGAGTGTCATGGCGGATGCTCAAATCCACAATAATTTTATAAATAAAACTGTTTTTGTGTCACAGAATGTAGTTTTAAGAGTTTTTTAGGTGAGAATGTACTTGTTTAGATTTCAAATATGCGATTTGTTAATAAAATAATATTAATAAATAGGCAATGCGGTTTTGACCTAGTTATGTTTCTCTTGTTCACTTTTCTAAAAGATATGTGTCAATAGTGGATTTACGTGCAGTTTTTGAAAATCCTGAACAATAGCCCTCATCCAGTATCTTGCCAACAGGCCTTATGAACACACATGGCATTCGTGGCAATCTGATACAGCACTCCTGGCATAAGACAGGTCTAGCGTGCCACTGATCAAAGCTAAAACCGCTGCTCCATATGTTTGCGCCTCAGACAATACAGTAGTCAGAGTCAAGTCAAGCGGTTTCACAATAGACATTGTTTCAAAGCAGCTTCACAAAAATGTATGATGTTGATGTTTATAATATTTTAATACCTAATTATCCACACATTGCAGTTTAGAGCTAGGTGATAGGATAAACTGATGTTTTATTGAGAGGCTCGGTAAATACCATCTGGCACACTCATGTATTAGCATTAGCTTTTGAATAGACATCATCTTAGTCATCTTCAATGGGTTTGCTTGGATAACATAAACAGGAAAAGTACTATCTACTATACAATGACTGAACATTCCATGACTCAACACAATGAAGTGACTCAGATGTTTCTACAGCTCACAGGTTCCATGGTTCAAGTTTATGTGCCGCATTAGCAGGCGGATGGGGAGTTTGTTTCAGACATCCTTGGTATCCCAGTGACAGAAATTCCACACTAACCGAGCAAATTTTTAACCTACTGACAACCAGTCACAGACAGATAGCACATTCATTCTTCCTTAAGTGTGAGTGATCAGTCATGAGCTGAAATGATCAAAAACAGGGTTTCCTGCCCAGGCTGCAAAAAGTGGGGAAAAGAGCAGGTATGCAGAACAAACAAGCTTAAGTTTCCAAAACACACAGATTAGATCAAGACTTGGCCGTGAGCACCACAGAATTTAAGGGGGACAATGAATATATATACAAAAAAGACACATTAGAAATGTAGACAGAATCATAAAGACACCAAAGGTCAAAGACAGTCCAAAAACATTCAAATCTAAAACATAAGGTGCTGTGCGCAGATGTGGGAAATCCTGGAGAGGTGAAGAAAAGAGCAGTAAACATTCTCCAGTTACCAATACTGGCTACAAAGTGTGTCCATCCCATGTGTGAAAGTGTTGAAGGACATTTGGACAGCCATTTTCTTACTAGAAACCCAAAGAAACGTCCAAGAAACAAATCATGTGTTGGTAAATGTGTGTTAACCCTATAAAGCCTACTATATCATGTAACATGAAAATCGTGTTAAAATGCAAGTATCAAATATGATACATCAGGCTTACGTATATCTCTCAGTCATCACTGTATTGTATTGCATTATGTTTTGCCAACACAGTAAAAACTACAGAGCTTTGATCATAAAACTAGAAAAGCATTTTAAAAGCATTTTTAAATATTACCTTAATAAAACATTACTTAGAGATATACAGTAAGTTAGGCCTTTATGAATTCTGTGATACGGAAAATGTAGACATCCAGTCATAAAAATGGAATTTACTGTACAATGTGGAATTTCACAGAATTTGGGATGAATAAGTCAAAAGTAGGTCAGTACACTTATATCAAAATGCGATATAGACTAATATTATGCTGCAAAAAGACTATGAATCCTGCATGTGTCTCTTTGTGAATGAGTGGCGCAGACACGTAATTTAGTTTACTACACATATACTGAAGCTCGTGTGAACCTTGCAGTGTTTTCAGCCTCTGCTACTTCAATATATGAGGACATGAACACATGATCAATCTCTAGAACTGCTCTTAGAGTCACTTCATGAGCATTTTACCGGCCCTTTTAAGGAAAACTATCATCATATCATATACAAACAGACACTTAAAGGTCTCCACATGCAGCAACCTGTTGAAATAAAAAGTTTGGCTTAATTTAAAGAAACTGTAACAGAAATAGAACATTGATAAATTCAATGATGGTACTACTACTACTATTAAAATTATTATTATTATTAGAAAATTATTTTTAAGGAATATTTAATATATATACCAGAATTTATTTACCAGAAAAACACAGTATTTCTAATATCTAAAATAAACAAATTAATACATCGTAATAAAATCAATTAATTAGACATGTTTTTGATCATTACAATTTAATGAAACCATTAAAATGGAATCCAGAAAATGAATGAAATACACAGAATTTGGTAAAAAAATAAAACTAAATTTGAGAAAAATAATGCATTTCATAGGGCCTTAACTATTTATTTTTTGTTAAACTTTTAATAAATTGCTGTTAAATTGTGTAAGCTTCATGATTTTAATTAATTAGACATGCTATTTGATTAAAATATTTTATTTAACCATTAAAACTGGGCCTAGAAAATTTTAAATGGAAAAAATAGAATACATAAAAATTAAAACTGAAAAAGGGGGAGGGGGGTAAAACAGATTCCATGGTCCCCTAATAGAGTGACAATTGATATCTATTTGCATTTTATGTAATTAGTCTGGCAAAGCTGTTATATTGGTTTTGTTGATTCATTATTGATAAAAGCTATCAGAATGGCTTCTTTATCTTACTTTTTGGCCATATCAGCAACTGCACCATATATCATATTTTTCTCAGTTTGGGCCTCTGAATAAAACTGAGGCATTTTCCTCCTCAAGTGTGACTCCATATTCTCTTATTTCATAATATATTAGCAAGAAAAGTCTGATCTATCAAATTTAATAAATAAATAAATAGCTTTTATAAATTAGATAGATATTCATGGATTCTAACTATTATTTCTCGACCTATTTCTTTCCATCCTCTCTCTCCAAAAAGAACACATTTTCACAGTGTAATAACAATAATATTTCCTTTCTATTCCAGTTCGAACACCATAACTTCCATTACCCAAACTTTCCCTCTTTAAGACGTGCATGCAGGCCTCGGACAGGAAAAACTTTTACAGCACTCCCACATGCTCCATTTTCCACGTTCAGTTACTAGCTGCTCCGATACTCACTGTAATGCTAACGTATGTTGATCATGCAACTTAAATGCTTTTATGGGACTCAAATTGACCCAAAAAGGACATTTCTGTAATTATGCACCGTTTCTTTTTTGTTTTTGTCAATACAATGAAAGTCAGTGGGGCCCAAATCAACACTGAACCCTATCAACATTCTTTTTATAGACATTTTTCAAATTCTTTTTACAGTGTTTCGCAATTTATTTAGGTTTATAATGACATTTTAGGTGAACTACTCCTGTTGCAAAACTAAAGATTCAAGAAACCAAATAGGAAATTTCAATAAAGAACGCATAACATGCTGTTATTCTATGTAAACAGAATGTAATATTATCATTAACATTCAAAGAGGGTGACTCTGTACCCCAGCCAAGGTTTTCTAAATATAAAGAGCTGACTTTCCCAAGATGATCCACGTATTTCACACGGGAATGCTTAATGACATGAATCATTATCACATTACAAAAAGTAATCCCTCAATACTCATAGGCCGTGCCATCCTTAGGAGTTTTCATTTGGGTCATGAGCTTTACTCATGGGTGTATTTATGTGCAAGTGGGTGTGTCTCAGGACATACTTCCAGGAAACCACATGTAACAAATACTGTACGGATACACATCAAATACTTTTAACCGTGTGACTAGCATCAGCTCAAATCCAAATCTGTGTTATGAATAAGTGAACATACACTCGTCTTATGCATACTCACGGATGTCTGTTTGTTCATGACTGTGTAGGCTTTTTAGAGACACTATTTTAGAATGTAAGATCATGTTGCATAAACCTGATCCTGGCTGAGGGAGTTGAACGGATAGAGCTGCTCCATATGTGGACGACCTAAAGGTAGCTCAATTAAAACAAGGAAGTTATGGCCAGTTATGAACACAGACAGACTTTGTCAAAGATATGCCAGTTGCTGTTTACCTTATTTTATGATTATCCAATGTGATCCATTGTAATACATTAAAATCTCACATTATAAACTGACATGATGAGGTTTGGCTATGTTTGTCCTCATTCAAATAAACAGTCTGGAGTTGAAACTACAGTGGCCCCAAAAAGTATTTGGACTCTTACTGATTTTCACTTCATTAGCAATAAAATATAAAATCAACTGACATCTCGCAATCAATGATGCTATCCCTTTTTTCAAATTCGCTTATTTTTGCAAGTTTTTCAATTAATTTTTGGAAAAGAAGTATGGAAGCCCATTTCCGTCATTGAATATTTTTTTAAAAGGTAATTGTGAATTTTTCGTCTCACAATTCTGACTTTTTTTCCTTGCAATTGAGAGTTTAAATCTCACAAATCTGACTTTTTTTTCCCAGAGGTTCGAGATATAAACTCGCAAATGCGAGAAATAAAGTGTAAACTGCAAGATAACTCGCAATTCTGACTTTTTTTCTCAGAATTGTATAATACAAACTCACAATTCTGAATTTTTTTCTCAAGATATAAACTCACAATTCAGCGTTAAAAAGTCAAAATAGCGGAATATAAACTCACAAATGCAAGAAATAAAGTCAGAATCACAAGATAACTCACAATTCTGACTTTACATCTTGCAATTCTGACTTTTATTCACAGAATTGCGGAATACAAATTCGCAATTCTGACTTTTTTTTTTCTCAGAATTAAGATATAAACTCAGAATTGTGGGTTACAAACTCACAATTGCGCGTGATAAAGTCAGAATACTGGGATATAAACTCACAATTGCAAGAAATAAAGTCAGAATCCCAAAATAACTCGCAATTGTGAGTTTATATCTTGCAATTCAGACTTTTTTTCTCACATCTGATATAAACTCATAATTGCAAGTTAAAAAGATAACTCGCAATTCTGACTGTTTTTTTTCGCAATTGCGAGTTTACATCTTGCAATTGACTTTTTTCTCGCAATTCTGATTTTTTTCTTACAATTGCAAGAAAAAAAAGTCAGAATTGTGAGTTATCTTGCAATTCTGACTTATTTTCTCAGAACTGTGTAATACAAACTCGCAATTATGACTTTTTTTCTCAGAATTAAGATATAAACTCACAATTTTAAAGTCAGAATACAGGGATATAAACTTGCAATTGCAAGAAAAGGGTCAGAATTGTGAGTTATCTTGCAATTCTAACTTATTTTCTCAGAAGTGAGAGATAGAAACTTGCAATTTTGACTTTTTCTCAGAACTGTGTAATACAAACTCGCAATTCTGACATTTTTCTCAGAATTAAGATATAAACTTACAATTGGGAGTATTAAAGTCAGAATAGCGGATATAAATTCGCAATTGCAAGAAAAAGTCAGAATCGCAATCACTCGCAATTCTGACTATTTTTCTCACAATTGCGAGTTTAAATCTTGCAATTCTAACTTTTTTCTCCAAATTCAGATTTTTTTTTTTCAAAATTGCAAGATGTAAGCTCACAATTGCGAGTAAAGGGTCAGAATTATGAGTTATCTTGCAATTCTAACTTATTTTCTCAGAACTGTGTAATACAAACTCGCAATTCTGACTTTTTCTCAGAATTAAGATATAAACATAATTGCAAGTTTTAAAGTCAGAATAGCAGGATTTAAATTTGCAATTGTGAGATATAAAGTCAGTTATCTTGCAATTCTAACTTATTTTCTCAGAAGTGAGAGATATAACTTCTCACGGTTCTCAACCAATCAGATTTGAGAACCAGAACGAACTGTTGTATAAATATATAAATCTATCCAACCCTAAACTTTTGAACAGTAGTGTATCTATTGTTTTATCATTTTAAACCTTTAAACTCCCAAACTGAAATGATTTGCTTAAAAATGCCACTTGGTTTGATATTGTCCAAATATTTTTTTGCACCACTGCATTTAATTACATTAAAATATACAAAGCAAGTATTTGGGTTAATAAGTCACTTCCTTTTTCCTTACTTCACTAATGTACTTCAGGAATTCCAAAAAGGCTTTAGAGGGGGCCTTGCCATGGTGATATCAGGTTAATCACCCAAGTGTCAAAGGTTAAATCATTCAGTGTGAGCGTGCATACCAACTCAAGATGTGGCCAACCTAAGGTTTAACAGCGCTTTGCATCTTTAAAAGCTACTCCTCCCTGAACACAGGGTCAACCCGGGTCAACAGCAGCCGTAAGACAGTCATCTATGGGACTATGTGTTTGGTTAAGGTTAGAGGATGCACTCCGCTGATCAAACACAGGCTCTCTTACCTGGTTACCATACAACCTCACAATCACACAGCTCAAAAAGCCATTCCCTAGGGTCAAAGGTCAGTTTGTAGTTCGGAGACAGATGTGGTAAAAGGAAGGTGTGGACTGAATGTGATGTCATACCAGCCACGAAACCCGATCCTGCATCTGAAGACAGCTGTGAATGTTTCATTTAAAAGAAATCCAAACATAGGACAGGTTTCAGTCTGGTTATAATTAGTTCATCCGTCTTATTTAGGAGACATATGTGACGAGTATCATGTTCAGATGTTAAAAACAGAAATGATACCAAAATATCCGCCGCGCTGCATTTCTATCCATCAGTACTGAAGTGGTTCCACATTGGAACAGGAACACACACTCGAAGATCAATAATCTGGCACATTTAAAATAATCCTAAAATGGAGAAAGTATTAATGCTACAGATTCAGCTTGGGATATTTCGATAAATAGTCCACTCTGATTCAATCTGTGTAGTTCTTAGTCTTCTCTAAATCTACTTCTTATCAGCAGGTGTCGCAAAAATCAAAGGCACAAAAGGGAAAACTGGTCAGTCTCAGTGGGTCATGGAATTTGTCACCATGTGACACACTTCAAAAGAGAGGAGGTCCACAAGAAGACACAAACCATTTTACACCTAGATCATAAAGAGTGTTTAAATAGGTTTGGCATTATTAGATAGGCCTTGTGCAATCCATTTAACATTCAGGATTCAAAGAAAGGGTGCAACCTGACCTCATGACAGTCAATGCAAAACTGTGTAAATTGTACTAACACAACCAATTTTTGTATTAACCTATAATTTGCTAGTATAAACACACTTTCACATAAAATGTTCAGGGCAATAAGTTCCTTTTGTCCAAAATCCTCTAGAGGATTCATTCAGACTTCATATTCCCTCATCTTTAGACTTATGCTGGCTGTCTGGGTCCAGTTCTACTCCACAATAATAAACTGGGGCGATATTTATAGATCTATCCTCAGGACCTAGTCCTGCAGGCATGGGGCAGAAGTTGGATTATGGGAGAGGATGGTTACATACTTAAGAACATGAGCCATGCAAGACATTCAATCTGTTTTGTCACACTATGTATTGTAAAAATGCCTTCACAAAAAAAAAACAAAAAAAAAAAAACATGAATTTAGGAGTAAAATTGTAAAATATGATTACAATTTAAAATAACTGTTTTACATTTTAATATTTAAAAATGTAATTTGTGACCCTGGAGCAGAAAACCAGTCATAAGGCTGAATAAATAATCTTTCTATTGACGTGTGTGTTAGGATAGGACCATATCTGTCCGAGATACAACTATTTGAAAATCTAGAATCTTAGTGCACAAAAAATCTAAATATTGAGAAAATTGCCTTTAAAGTTGTCCGAATGAAGCTTCTAGCAGTGCATATTACTAATCAATAATTAAGTTTTAAAATATTTATGGCAGGAAATTTACAAAATATATTCATGGAACATGATCTTTACCTAATATCCTACTTAATATAATACTTAATATCGATCATTTTGACCCATACAATGTATTTTTGACTATTGCTACAAATATACTCATGCTACTTGGTTTTGTGGTCCAGGGTCACATTTATTTCTGTGATAATGCTAAATTTTTATTGTTATTAGTTCCACATGACCCCAAATAAAAATCTTAGATTTATGAATTCATTTATTAAACAATTATAAATGTTTTCCTGTCACTTTGGGGTCAATTTAATGCACCCTTGCTTAATAAAAGTACTAATTTCTTTCAACTAAATTAAAAAAAAAAAATCTTTATGGCTCTAAGCTTTCAAATACTTTAAATACTATTGCTTTTCAGAGTCTTGTATGTAAATAAAGGTGAATACTCTAAGATAAATATTATGAAACTACAACATATTAGTCATCATATCTGGACAAATGAGGTGATGCATTTTCCAAGAGTAATGATTAACACTTGTCTCATAAGGCATGTTGTTTATAGACAGTCCCTTACTACATGATTGAAAACCATGACACACCGGGTGGGTCGAAGACGTCTGAATTAAATCTGAAGTAAATAGACCCGTCAGCATGTGTTTTCACAGAAACAGCTGTAGAACTCAAGCCAATCCAAAGTTTCAGAGCTACTAGTGCCTCTAGGTTTAGTCTTTTGCAACTCTGCAATCAGACGCATCTGTGCCAATCAATATGGAACTACTTAAACCCGACGCCAATCCCGGAGCAACATCCCCCTCTTCTCCAGACGTGAATGTACCCACACAATCACAGTCGCACATATGGTGCATTCACACACGGACGGTGACAGCCGCGGCTCGAGTACCTTTATACTTCTCCCTGACGCTCTCGTAGGCTTGCACAAACTCCTGCTCGTCTACTTGAGCAGTCACGCTGGCTGGATCGTACATGGACATGGCCCTGGAGTGAGGTCAGGTCAATCTCTCGTCTGTTTTCCCTTCTTCAGTCCCTCTTCGGACGTGCCTTCCTGACGACTGGTCTGTCAGAACAGACTGGTGTGTTTGTACAGTCTCACTCTCTCCAGTCTGTGTGTGTGTGTGTGTGTGTGTGTGTGAGTAAGTGTGTGTGTATGAGTAAGTGTGTGAGTGAGTATTCCCCCACAGTTCTGGCTCTCGTTCCAGACCACCAGTACCACTCCCCTCCTCAAGCTTGAGAAATACCAACACACACACAGCACGGTCCCACCTCTTAAAGGCATACATGCAACACACATACATGGACACACATGAGCAACAGGCTGCTTTCTAAGGACATCAGATCTAGTACAATGAAGCATTATGAAGCTGGCCAAAAATATAGGTCAGCATGAATGGAAAAACAGTAATGAAGTATGTAGTGTGGACTAATGTTGGCTAAATCTCAGCAGGGCTTTGACACTCTCACATGCATTCAGACTCAATAACAACAATGTGTGAACAAACATACACAAGTCCTGGCATCTACATGAGAATGACATTATGCTTAAAGGGGCAGTCCACTCAGAAATTATTCAACTCAACTCAACCTCAAGGTGACATACTTTCTTCTGTGGAACATAAAGAACCACATTTAAACATGCAAAATACTTCAAATAATGTGGCTTGTTGAGGACAGGTGTGCCATGACACTTGTAAATCTTGCAAGGTGATAAAACAGTTGGGAAAAAGCTCTTTATACATTGGACCAGTAAGAAATCACTAAAAACACTATATAACCACTATAACAACAATCTTAGAAACCATTTGGCAAAAACCCAGAACGCACTTGAAACCACTTAGCAATCTTTAAAACACCCTTACAAACCAACTACTGGTCACCCAGCATACCCTAAAGTCTAGCAAGTAGTGTTGTTACAATACCAACATTTTAGTACATACATTAAAACAGCATGCAGTCTTCAAATATTTAAAAGTAAACATTGTTTACAAAGATGAAAAGATAAAACAAAGACAAAAGAAATGCATGATATTGGATGGAACAAATGGCAGGCCTATTAGCTTAAATTTACACTCCAAGACTGAATGCACATTTATTTTGACAGTGTCAGATTTGTCTGTCTTGTCCGTTGCTATCATTATCACTACTATATGTCAATCATCACAGTTTCCAGAAACTTTGCAGTGTCTACCAAGCAGCGAAAAAGTAAAACTTTTATTCAAATTGCGAATGTTATATACCTCAAGTGAGCAAAAAGTGTTCTCTGTAAAATCATCAAAGCTGAAAAATCGAGGTATAATCAAAAAAGCTATAGTAATCTATACTGCACAAAGGATCACTTACATCATGTCTATACCTTGTTTGTTATAATAAAAGGATATATAAGTGTAAAACCATGCTGAACAAAAAAAATATATATATGGCGTTATGATTGGCATGATTGGCCTAAAGTGTAAAAAAAATGCTTAAAGGGTACATTGGATGCCAATTTTTCAAGTTGGTATCATTCTTAAGGGTCTTTATGAAATGTCTGCAAAATACTTTAGTTAAAATTCCTTGATGGTCATTGTTTGTCCCGAACAGTTAAACTGCCTGCTGTTATTTAGAAAAAATCTTCAAGTCCCATAAGTTATTTGATTTTTTAGCACACTAAGGCAAACACTTTATATATAGGAACACTGTGCTCTCCTCTAACTTATGAATGGGAGAAAGTGCAACGCCAAATATGGCGCATAAGCCCCGCCTTCTAAATGAAAGAGCCAATCGTTGATTATTAAAGTCATTTGTATTACAGAAGGTTCAAATGCTCACTGATGCTTCAGAAGGAGAAACGATGCATTAAAAGTCAGGGGTGTAAACTTTTGAACAGAACGAAGATGTGTAAATTTTTCTTATTTTGCCTAAATATATTTTTAAATTAGTACTGCCCTTCAAAAGCTATAGAAGAACTTACATGTTTCCCAGAAGACAAAACAAGTTAAATTTACCCTGATTTTCAAATTCAAGTTGAAATTTGCATCCGATGTCCCCTTTAAATTCTTCAAAGAGCACTCAGACAAATACATACAAGACATTTTGAAAACTTCCGCCTATCAGCAGGTTCTCTGTAAGACCAGTCTTGGTAACAACAGAGGCATTGTTACATTTCTTTAAAAATTTAGTAACAACTTGGTACCAAATAACTAGTACTTTTGACAACACTTACTTGCCATAGAAAACACTTGGCAGCAATCCAGATTACCCTAGAAATTACTTGGCAATGCCTTAGTAACCACCTAAACACCCTTGAAACCACCAAGGAACCACCCAGAACACCATATAAACCACCAGCAATGTCCTACCAACCACCCAGAACATTCTATCATCATTGCAGTAATGTAAAAAAAAAAAAAAAAGTTTTATATGTGTGACTATATATTTGTTGCTATAGCCTCTTTTATGCCAAAAACATTAGGATTTTAAGCAAAGATCATGTTCAATGGACATATTTTGCAAATTTCCTACTATAAATATATCATAGCTTAATTTTTGATTAGTAATATGCACTGCTAAGAACTTGGACAACTTTAAAAGTGATTTTCTCAATATTTTGACTTTTTTTGCACCCTCAGATTCCAGATTTTCAAATAGTTGTATCTCGGCCAAATATTGTCCTAACAAACTATACATGAATGAATGTAAAGCTTTCAAAGATGTTTAAATCTCAATTTTAAAAAAGTGACCCTTATGACTGGTTTTGTGATTCAGGGTGCTAGATAAAATTGTTAAACAGACTAGATTTTGGCAGCAGTGTGACAAAGTAATAACACTTAATACAGAAGCTGCCAATAACAGTACAATATACATAAACTTCCTGATAGGAAACCACTAACAGAATGGAGACCAAGCCACTTATGTGTGTGTGTTTTTGAAAGAGTGACAGTGATTAAATAAGCAGAGAGAGATCGAGTGGGAAGGGGAGAGAAAATAAAGCCCTTTTCTATGAAGTATGTCCTGCAGCCTATCTCAGGAGGAAATGGAAAAGCTTCCTGAGATGAGGACGGGGTTAGAGGAAGTGAACTTTTATCACTTTAAAAAGCAATTAGCTTTTAAAGAATGAAGTGGGTGCGAGGCGCAATTCTGCTGCTCCTTGGCCCCTCTCTAAAAACTAAGTCAAGCTGGTAGCAGCTATGTTTGATGCTTCACAGCCATCTTATAAAAAAAAAAAACCCCAACGGTCTCAAGGGGGTAAACCCCACCCCTTACCATAAGAAATCCCCTACACCAGATGTGCCCACATTACGAGCATTCCCGAGACGGCCACAATCCATCAACCAGTCAACTCTTTTCCAATACCCTGGATAACGATTGTCAGTATTTGACATTTTTAATGTCACAGAGAAACTCTTTCTCAAACTACTGCAAATATTTAGGCTTCAGAAGGCATAAAATGTCAAAATAAATACCGCTGACTATGCACACGCTTATATAAGAGAAGGGAGTATATTTCTGGAAAAATACATCAATCCCAATTTAAATCTCCCTTGCTTGTTTGGAGATGCCATGTAAACTTGAAAATGAAATAATTTAATCATGCCTGATATATGCACTCTGGACACCTTTGCCAAATGTGAAATGAAAACAGAAAGTGCACAGTTAATCTGTCAAAATATAAGAGAACTGCATATGCTCTAAAATATGTCAAATGGATTATGCACAAATCATATTTAAACAGCTAGTTCATCAAAACTAGAATTTTACATGTGCTGAAGAAAACACCCATACTGCAAAACTCACTGCTGCAATCCAAGTGCATTGTGGGTTTGGCAGGTTGTTCCTATGTGGTTAAAAAAATGTATTAAATTGTTTTTAGCGTCTTGCTGTGGTATTTTAGGTTGTTGCTGAGTGGAAAGAGTTAAAAGAACCAACATGTGTCTATCTTCATCATGAAAACCAAAGTATAGCAGTATTTCAAAGCATTTACACTGACTGTTAGCTTTTCATCTCTGTTTCATAATCAGATAATCAATAATGGCTTGACACTAATGTCTAAGGTTTCTACATTACAGCAGCAGGACAGATGTCTTATTGGCCTAAGGAGCTTTTAATCTTGGTCTACGTGATCAGCATCACTCAAACTCTACACTATAGAGAAAAAACAATGTTTGCTGTAAACCCTGTATGAGAAGTGTTCAATCTAAAACACATTTCTCAGGTATTTTTGTTTGAACTACTGACACCATGTGGTGGCAGCAGGACTAACATTTGGGGAATATACAATCTTGAAAATATTAGCCATTAGAACAAATGAACTGCCACCTTATTATGTACTGTCATTGTCTAACATGAGAAAAAAAGCTATATTTTACTTGTATCAATGTACTTACCCTGAATAGCACATAAGACAAAATCAATATATTGATCAAAATCGAAACTTCCATCAACTTCCACTGATTTCGGTCAGATCTGTTTCTGAGCTATGGCAGAATCAAAGTATGTGAAATGTAACAATAACTTTGAAAAATAGTAAGTCAAACAGATGCTTAACTATCTGAACTATCAGTAAATAATTCACTGGATTTTTTGAGGTCTTGAGGTATGTGGAATCAACTTCTGCATGCTATTTATAGTTAATCATAAATAATTGATTCATCCTGGTGTGCTCTCTAAAGGTTACAGACTTTCCCAAGAATTTTCTGGAACCAACCATCTTAAAGTTTTCAGGACCACACTAAACAAAAACTGCACAAGCGGATATATGACAACATATGGATAGCAGGCTGTCACGCTGTAAAATATCTGTATGTGTTGATTAAATTGTTAATTAGACACAAATGCCAAATGCAATCCTCTGGAGATCTTCTACATGCCAGTAGTTCTTGTGAGGAGTAACTGATAATCAGTTTGTGCTGTGCAGTGATGGCACGGAGGAAAGATTGGATTTGTTAAAGTTCAAATGCTGAATTCCTTCCCTCAGCACCTCATAAGCATTACTAAAACAGGGGAGAAAACAGGTTTGAATGCATTTTTAAGCATGACTGTATTTCTAAAAAGCTGTATACAAAATGTATGAATGTATTTTCTTTTATATAAAGCAGGGTCTTGGGTTAAAAATATCCTATGTCTGGAAACTATAACTCACTATCACCCTGTGAGACACCCATAAAAGTCAGCCCTCTCACCTTTCTCTGATGTCTACACAAGTAAAATTCCAGACATTTTAGAGCATTCTGCTGTGCTCACACTAGCCTGAGGCACCAGGGCATAAAACATGGCCCCTGCAACACAACAGCAAGCTAGAAATTCTATGCATTTGACTTTTAACCATTATACAGCTGAGTTCAAAAGTATATGTACACCTTGCAGAATTTGTAAAATGTTAATTATTTTACCAAAATATGAAGGATCATACAAAATGCATGTTATTTTTTTTATTTAGTGCTGACCTGAATGAGATATTTCACATAAGAGACATTTGCATGTAGTCTACAAGAAGAAATAATAGTTGAGTTTATAGAAATGACCCTGTTTAAAAGTTTACATAATCCATAGCTGTTTTTTGTTGTTGTTGTTGTTTAGCGATAGTTGTTTACAAGTCACTTGTTTGTCCTGAACAGTTAAACTGCCTGCTGTTCTTCATAAAAATCCTTCAGATCCCACAAATTGTTTGGTTTTTCAGCATTTTTGATTACTTGAACCCTTTCAGACAGTGACTGTATGATTTTGAGATTAATCTTTTCACACTGAGGACAACTGAGGGACTCATGTGCAACTATTACAGAAGGTTCAAATACTCAGTGATGCTTCAGAAGAAAACACTATGCATTAAGAGCCGGGGGGTGTAAACTTTTGAATGGAATGAAGATGTGAAAACTTTTTGAATTTGAAGATCAGGGTAAATTTAAATTATTTTGTCTTCTGGGAGGCAGTACTAAATGAAAAAGTATAATATTTAGGCAAAATCTGAAAAATGTACACATCTTCATTCCATTGAAAAGTTTACACCCCCCGGCTCTTAATGCATCGTTTTTCCTTCTGCACCATCAGTGAGCATTTGAACCTTCTGTAATAGTTGCACATGAGTCCCTCAGTTGTCTCAAAATCATACATTGATTGTTCGAAAGGGTTCAAATACACAAAAATGCTATAAAAAAAAAAAAAGAATTTTTGTGATCTGAAGGATTTTTTATTTATTTATTTAGCTGGCAGTTTTAAAGGAGTAGTTCACTTTCAGAACAACAATTTACAGATAATTTACTCACCCCCCTTTCATCCAAGATATTTATGTCTTTTTTTTCTTCAGTAGTCAAGAAATTATATTTTTTTTAGATAAACATATCTGGAAATTTCTCCATATAATGGACTTAAATGGTGCCCCGATTTTTGAATCTTGAAAATGCCGTTTAAATGCCGTTTAAATGCAGCTTCAAATGGCTGCAAACAATCCCAGCCGACGAAGAAGGGTGTTGTCTACCGAAACGTTCGGCCATTTTCTACAATTTCTAAAAATACAAGCCCTAGTGCTAGACGAGTTTCAGTGCTTAAAAGGTATATAAAAATATATTTTTCTAAGAAAATGACCGAACGTTTCGGTAGACAAGACCCTTCTTCGTCGGCTGGGATCGTTTACAGCCATTTGAAGCTGCATTTAAACTGCATTTAAACTGCATTTTGAAGATTCAAAAATCAGGGCACCATTTAAGTCCATCATATGGAGAAATTTCCAGAAATGTTTATCTCAAAAAACATAATTTCTTGACGACTGAAGAAAAAGACATAAACATCTTGGATGACAAGGGGGTGAGTAAATTATCTGTAAATTGTTGTTCTGAAAGTGAACTACTCCTTTAACTGTTCAGGACAAACAAGGGACTCATGAACAACTATCACTTCAAAAAAGGATGTGAGGCCTCACGTGATGTGAGGCCAAGTATGTGACCCATAGTGACCCATACTTGAAATTTGTGCTCTGCATTTAACCCATCCAAGTGCACACACACAGTAGTGAACACACACACACATACACACACACACACACCGTGAACACACACCCGGAGCAGTGGGCAGCCATATTGCTATTGCTGCGGCGCCCGGGGAGCAGTTGGGGGTTCGGTGCCTTGCTCAAGGGACTCACCTCAGTAGTGGTATTGAGGGTGGAGAGAGTGCTGGTAATTCACTTCCCCCACCTACAATCCCTGCCGGACCTGAGACTCGAACCTGCAACCTTTGGGTTACAAGTCCAACTCTAACCATTAGGCCATGGCTGCCCCCCAAAAAAAAGGAAAAAAAAAAAAGAAAAAGGCACATTTGTGGATCATTCAGGTAACACCACAGTATTTATCAAGCGTATGTAAACTTTTGAAACGGGTCATTTTTATAAATTCAACTATCATTTTCTCTTGTGAACTTTATGTAAACATCTTTTATGTGAAATATCCTTTTCAGGTCAGTACTAAATAAGAAAAAACTTGCATTTTGTATGATCCCTCTTATTTTGGTAAAATAATTAACATTTTGCAGATTCTGCAAGGTGTATGTAAACTTTTGACCTCAACCGTAAATGTACTATTTTAATGCAAGACCTTTTAGTTAAGCGTACTTAGTCCCTGAAAAATAATTGTGCATCATGACAATAATTTTGAAAAATGAATAATTGAGATGCAATTTTAATATACAATATCAAGGGACATATTTTTGTCATAATTGAGCAGCCCCACAATGAATTTAAATGAAGCATTCAGCAAAGTGAGCAAGCAGAGTTGCTGACTAACTCATTTTCACAGTGCCAATTTACTGCCACAGGATGGCAGCCAAGTGCAGTACAAACCTGAATTATCAAAACATCCTGTGGCAATCCAGTTTGTGGACAAATGTATTTATTACCAGAACCATGGTCAACTCCGCAAATGAAAGCAAAAAATGCATGCTGTAAAGTTTCCTGAAACAGCCTCAAAAGACTATACAAAACAATGGATGTGGCTCATCCAGAATATACACCAGCATCCTGCTTTCCACTGTGAGATAAAGATGTCAGTTTACCAGAGGAAACTCTGCCCCAATACAAAAAATGTATGGCACAGAGAAACATAATAATCTGCTTAATAGTGGCAGAATCATCCCTATGCGTGCATAATGCAGATCTGTGAAACTTTATGAGATAAGAGCACTGCAGTCCTCTGACCACACCCTTGCCTAATATTGTATGAGTGTGTATGGTCTGTTATGCACTCACACACACACACACACACACACACACACACACACACACACACACACAACTGCTGCGTCAGTCCTATTGCAGCATGGCAGGGTCACACAGGGAACAGGCTTACTGCAGGTTACTAGATATAAATATCCACACAAGCATCTTTTTAATTAAATAACAAAAAAGCAGTCTGTCTCTGTAATATGTTTTTTAATGTGCTTTTCTGCAATAAATGTTCTACCTAGATTTAAAACCGGCAAGTACAGAACATCCAAAACACCAGGGTTTTTTATTTCCCTTTCTAAGCCAAAAGACAATAATATCCTAAAACAGTCCGGTACTTTCTTGTCACACTGACAAAAAAAGCTATATTAAGCAAACACAAAAAAAGCAAGTCTGTTTTATACAAACTTCAACAGCACATCAGACACCTGTCAAACAAGTAATACTCCTTCTGCATAGTGGACTCCAGGCTTGTGTGTATGATCTAAAACATTATTTGTCTATGCTAACACATTTAAGCTCACAGGCAAATACAGTTAGAGAAGCCTCTACTTTTATCCATCTGTAAAAATTTTTGAGTGACTATAGATGTTTTAAAAGCAACTGTCAGACATACAAACTTAAGAAGTCTTCCTGGATAATGTCATGTGACAATGTTATTACGTTGCCCTTTCTGTGCGCTTAAGGAACTTGCTGTGAAAGAGCAACTTTCTCCATTGACTGCAATTCAAAAACTTGCCATCAAAAGGTGTGGTCACATTTATTGTGTTTAGCAAATTTTAAAGGGCAAAATACAGTCATTTCAATAGGAATTCACAATACTGGGAATTTTCCTATGTGAATTTTGCAATGGTCAAATCAAACTGTTTTCCAACAGAAAGTTACTTGGTTTGACTTTGCTGTGAGCTGAGCTTCATACATCGCTACCATATTGACAATAGACAATGGACTTCTTTGCCCACAAAATTTGACTAAAATTACTCTAATAATACTGTACCTAAATAAATATTTTAGAAAAAGCACATAAATATTTAATTATGCTACAGCAGATTAAATTATAGTTGCGAGTGACTACTTTTTTAACATCTAAAAAAAAAAACTCACATTTTCCCTTAACGTTTATTGGCTTAAATGATCAAAAACAAGTACATTCTTAAAAAACATGTTCTAAAAGGGGTCTTTCGCAGCCATGCCACAGAAGAATCTTTTTGTGTTCCTAAAGGACCTTTCAATGAACAGTTCTTAAAAAGAACTGTTTTATTTTAGTGTGAAGAACATTTTAAAAATCTATAGAACCTTTTAACATTAAAAAAAGGTTCAATGGAGCCACATATACCAATAATGAACCTTCATTTTAGTCGTGTAAGCACAGCAATATTACTTTATGATTCCTCTAACCTGCAATGCGAATGACTGCTCTCTCTGCAGGGTCCAGGACATCTCCGGAGGCAGATTTGGAGCGTTTGACACGCTGGTGTTTGGCAAGGTTCCATGGTAAGGTGTCTCCAGGAAAAGGTGAAGAGCTCAGGTCACTAGCGCTCTCCTCCGATGCAGACCGCTCAAGTACTCGCCGGCGACCCCCTGACATGACCTAGGAATGGTGACACGGAAAATGTGAGAGATGATAAAACATTACTACACAATGCTGAGCATTTCCGCTCAGGAAGATGTGGAGATTTCAGTTCCACTAGGTCAGCGGTTCCCAACCGGGGGGTCGCGACTGACTAGGGGGCCTCAGTGATCCTCCAGGGGAGGATATCTTAAAATTAATTTAATATTCTCCTATAATTGTTTAATTTCATTATTAAAGGGGCTAAATGCAATTTTCTGAAATTTAAACTCGCGACTGACACCTGTGGCCAAAAAACGGAACTGCTCTTCCTTTCTGCTCGCTCTCGCAGCGCACGCTCGTACGTGCACACTTCACAAGTCAACATTATGTTTACAGAGGTAAGAACAGTCAAATACATATATTGTTTGAGAAACTAAGTTTGTTTGCAATATATATGACACAAAATGCACAGTAGTGCTTCGGAGTTATATAGTAATAGTGTTTGTATATTTCAGTGTTTGTTTAGAATAGTGTGAGTGTTTTATAAATCGTAACATAAAATGAAGATAACGTGTCACAAAATGACAGATCTGAGCTCCCTGCAAGGCTCAAATGCGAAGCCGACGTTCACTCTAGTCCTTGCTCGGCGCCGGTCGCCCTCAATCTTCTATCTTTTTCGGGCACTTGTCAGGGGTTTAACTTTTTTAGTCTTCTGTGGAGTTACTGTTGGTGTCAGAGTTGTCCTGGGTCTCTTCAGTGTATTCGCACAATCCATTGCACTGCTTGCGAGTGTAGGCTAATTGCCGACTAGCGGTGGTGGCAGAGTGATCTGAAACGTTTAACATGAACGCGCTTGACGTCACATCCGCAGACAGCGCGCGAAAAATCATACCCGACAGAACATAGGAAAAATAGGATACAGGCTTATAGGTGCACCCACTGTGAGCTGACAAGGTGTCAGTATGCTCATCAGGAGATGTTTGAGTCATAAATGGTCAAATAAAAAGGCTACTGTTACGTTTATTTTGGGGAAAAAGTTGCATATAGCCACTTTAATATGCTAAATGAAAATAATAAAAGCACTGAATGAGCATCAAAAACATTGATGTGTTTCAACAGATTTAGAATGTATTTGCTGTATTTTGAATTCATGTATAATTTTTTTTAATGAATAGAAACAGTAGCTATTCAGTCAGTCAAGTTCAAATGGGTAGGTTTAGTGGTCTTGGTATCTCCCTGTTGTACGGCAGGTTCACTAATTTAAGAAACAGTACTCTGAAGTTGTAAAGAATGTCTGAAGTAAAGAATTCAAGAGCTTTAAGTCTGTATATATAACGATATATATATATATCATAATTTTAAAAAGTTTTAAAAAGAATTGAGTAGAGGTTTTCTTTAAAGATTATAAGATATATTTAAATTTTAATTTAAAGTTTGTTTGAATTTTGAGTTTTTTTATAACATGCAGTAGAAGAATAATAAGGCAGAACAAATGTTTTGGTTAATAAAAACGTTTAAAAATAAATACTTTTCTCCTTACTGTGGAAGTACAGTATAAGAGGACATGTCAGGCATAGGGGGGCCTTGCAAAATTGACCAGAGAAGGAGGGGGTCCCCCGGAGTAAAAAAGGTATGGAACCCCTGCACTAGGTCACTTTGGACAGCAGATATGGCTGTTTAGGGTCACTAGAAGACAGACACTACAAAAAATGTAGCCATTATCAAGTTTCAATGTTATTTTTGAGAACAAGTTGGGAATGGATTAAAAAAAACAAGCCTGCATATCAAAACTGAGAAATGCATTGTGGTTATTAGAGTAAGAAAATAACTGCACCAAAACAGCAATCAAAATACATAAATAAGTTTAAAAAATATATATATGTAAATGTGTATTTTGCCACTTAAAGTGTGGAACAGCATTTAAACCTGTGGAAGTAACTTGTCTTTTGCACATACAGTTGAGGTCAAAAGTTTACACACACCCTGCAGAATCTGCAAAATGTTAATTATTTTACCAAAATAAGAGTGATCATACAAAATGCATGTTATTTTTTATGTAGTACTTCACCTGATTAAGATATTTCACATAAAAGACGTTTACATATAGTCCACAAGATAAAATAATAGTTGAATTTATAAAAATGACCCTGCTCAAAAGATTACATGCAAGGTTTATGTAAACTTTTGACCTCAACTGTACATCAGTGTTAATTAGCAAAGCCGTAACGTTTCTTCTCGATAGTATGCTGCCTTTCCAGAAGAGGGCGGAAAACCTTGTCGGAGATTGATTTGAAGGTAATTGATAACTCACAAGTTACTAAGGCAACATGATGGTGCTGTAAAGAGCATGTTTCGGTGGCCCCAAAGGAAGAAAATTAACGTCATTATTGTTAGTGGATCTAAAGAGACTTCAGACAGGAGTAAAACGCAGGGCGGTGATTTAGAGAGGTTACAAAGTCAGCCGGCACAATTCTGTGACCTCTGCTGTCCTGCAATGAATGTGAAAAGACTGGACCTACATTTTTTTCTCTGCTGCAACATATTTTGCAATAACACTCTTCATCACATGCTTCATTTGCATGCATTGAGTAATGCTACCTTTACTTTAATATATTCTACCAGTCAAAGTTTGGACACACACTAGACACTAGTATTTATGTTCTTCATGATATTAAAATACTTTGCTTAAATGCTTAAAATACATCTCTTTAAATGTTAATTATATATACTACCATTCAAAAATTTGGAATCAGTAATTATATATGACCCTGGACGACAAAACCAGTCATAAGAATACATTTCTTTAAATTGAGATTTTTACATCATCTGAAATCTGATTAGCTTTTCACTCATTTATAGTTTGTTAGGATTGGACAATACTTGGTCGAGATACAACTATTTGAAAATCTGGATTCTGAGGGTGCAAAAAAATCTAAATATTGAGAAAATCCCCTTTAAAGTTGTCCAAATTAAGTTCTTAGCAATGCATATTACTAAAAATAAACTAAGTTTTGAAATATTTACGGTATGAATTTGACAAAATATCTTCATGAAACATGATCTTTACTTAATACTCTAATGATTTTTGGTATATAAGAAAAATCAATAATTTTGACCCATAATGTATTTTTGGCTATTGCTAAAAAATATACTCATGCTATTTAAGACTTGTTTTGTGGTCCAGGGACACAAATAGCATTTATAATGTTACAAAATATTTAGACTTCAAATAAATGTTTTTCTTTTGAAATTTCATTCTAATGGCTGAAAATTAGAAATAAAAATAAGCACATTTTAAAGCATATTAAAATAGAAAACAGTTCTTGTAATATTATTTCACAATATCACTGTTTTTCTGCATTCTTGATTAAATAAGTGCAGTTTTGTGAGCTAAGAGACATCTTTCAAAAACATTTTAACAATTTTCACTGACTTCAAACTTTTGAACAGTATACAAATAAAATATATATTTTTAAATTATATAAAATCTTTCATTTGTGTTCTGTCATAGTTATGACAAATTTATTAGGCTATTAGAAAATTAGTGGGTGTGTCCACATGTTTGTGTTTACTGTAATACCGTAATCCCACTTGCATGATACTACATAATACTTCAAAGAACACTGGCATTTACCATAGTAAAACTGTAGTGTTGTGTTAAAATATAACACCTTCATAAATTTTAATTATATATATACCATTCAAAAATGTGGAATCAGTAATTATATTAATATTTATAATGTTACAAAAAAATATTTTTTCAATAAACACTGTTCTTTTGAACTTTCTATTCATCAAATATAAATGATTTCTATCATTTTATATAAAAAAAAATTAATCACGATTTCTACAAATATATTAAGCAGCACAACTGCTTTCAGCACTGATAATAAGAAGAGATGTTTCCCGAGGACCAAATATTACCATATTATAATGATTTTTGAAAGATTATGACACTGAAGAGTAATGGCTGCTGAAAATTCATAGGAATAGAGCACATTTTAAAGCATATTAAAATAGAAAACAGTTATGATTTCACAATATCACTGTTTTACGGCATTCTTCAAATAAATGTGACCCTGGAGCACAAAATCAGTCTTTAGTAGCACGAGTATATTTGTAGCAATAGCCAAAAATACATTGTACAGGTCAAAATTATACATTTTTCTTTTATGCCAAAAATCATTAGGATATTATAAAGATCATGTCTATTGAAGATATTTTGTAAATTTCCTACCGTAAATACATCAAACTTAAATTTTTGATTTAGACAACTTTAAAGGTGATTTTCTCAACATTTTGATTTTTTGAACCCCAGATGCCAGATCTTCAAAAAGCCTAGCTGTATCTTGGCTAAATATTGTCCTATCCTAACAAATCATATATCAAAGCTTATTTATTTAGCTTTCAGGTGATGTATAAATATCAATTTAAAAAAAGAAAGACCCATATGACTGGTTTTGTGGTCCAGGGTCAGCATGCACAAATGGTAAGCAGAGATTTTTTTAAAAAAAAATTTTTCAAAATTTACAGAAGCCAAACTTTCAAACGGTAGTGTAACAACTACACTACATAAGTATAGTTGCTAAAAAAAATCTCCTATTTGCTATCTAGGCTATCGAAAATGAGTGGGTGTGTCCACACGTTTGTGTTTACCGTAGTATTGAATAAATATCCTATTTGCATGATATTACATAATAGGCTACTTTAAAGAACATTATTTACCACGGTAATGTACACTATCCTGTTGTTGTAGCGGCAGGAAATGTCTATAGCGGAACAAACGCACTACTAACGACTTAAAACCATCTCAGCAGACTGACAGCAAACTCCTACTGTTGTTTTATGTTTCTCTTGCGCTGTAAATTCGACCATTTTTAGAAATCTCAGATTGTCGCAGCGGCGCATATAATCGCGCTCAGAAATATTCTCGTCATCATTGCTCAGCAGATTCAACGATGCGGCAAACACACCAAGCATCCTTTAAACGACTGCTTCATAACGCTACCGACTCTATTTACAGCCTATATACAGCATCCAGCTGTTCACCCTCCCTTCTGATCTGTCAACACGCCAATGTCAGTGTCGCCACCCCGCATGTAACGCTCCGGTGAAACGATGCCAAAACTTACAGCGTCCCGCCTGCGAATAACGCATATTCAAGTGAGGCAGCCCGACTGCAAGATGCAGCGATATGGAGAAATGTACCTGCAGTGGAACTTACCGGGGAGGAATCCAGCAACGAACGCGCCCTAGTTATGAATGTCAAGTGATTATACCGCTGGATGCTCTGGTGCTGTTTGCCCGTAGAGATGACTGTGCAAAATGCTGTGGATGATCACTGCTGGACAGAGGGAAAGGTGATCTGATCTAACTCTGTGTTGCCCCTGTAGTGCTTCAGTTCCACACAA
Source organism: Garra rufa (assembly GCF_049309525.1). NCBI lineage: Eukaryota > Metazoa > Chordata > Actinopteri > Cypriniformes > Cyprinidae > Garra > Garra rufa. Next base: position 30,852,886 of record NC_133377.1, read on the forward strand.
TGGTGGAATGTCACTGGGTGTTTTGCACAATGCAACGATAGATTTGATCTATTATGTGGGGGAGAGTTTATTGCCTTCTAGTGAACAAATGCTTCTCTGTTTGATAAACTATACAGTTGTTACCCAAAGTAATGCACCCCCAACTACACCCTCCGGATGTGACTGAAACATTTTGATCAAAAATCAGTAATAAAAACATATCTAACTAATAGATATTGCTTAAAAGACAATAATTAAAATGAAAAAGTTGATATTGACTTATTTGTGCACAAAATGACTTCCTGAAGTTTCTGTCACTGGTAAAGCATCCCACTATGTGCCAAGGTCAAGGTCAAAATGTTGCCCGTATTACGGTGGCCGAGAGAGGTCAACGCGCTGCAAACTTAAGAAAACACATGCAAACAGAAAAAACGACAACAAATTAAGAAAACATCTTCATCAGTTTGACAACACAGGCGCTGCAAATCCTCGCAACGGAAACACAAATACGGAAACGCGCTGCAAATTCTCACAACACAACCAAACTCAGAAACGCGCTGCATATAGCACGGTCCACAACGGAAATGTTTCAGGGGGACTTCAAAAAGTGACGAACCCATCTGGGACCTAATTATTTGTTCAGTGGCTGTTGGTCAGAGCAGAGGTGTTATCGGTGAACTATCACCTTTTAGTGATAGTATAGTATCACTTAAAGGTGATAGTGATATAAATAATCAGGTCCCAGATGAGTTCGTCACTTTTTGAGGTCCCCCTGAAACATTTCCGTTGTGGACCGTGCTATATGCAGCGCGTTTGTTAGTTTGCAGCACCTTTGTGTGTTCGCAGCGTGTTTCTGAGTTTGTTTGCGTTGCGAGGATTTGCAGCGCCTATGTTGTCAAACTGATGAAGATGTTTTCTTAATTTGTTGTCATTTTTTCTGTTTGCATGTGTTTTCTTGTTTGCAGCGCGTTGACCTCTCTCGGCCACCGTACTGTATTGAATGTAAGTTGCTTTTAAAAGCTGTCAAGTGCATAAATGTAAAGCTTAATGTATTTCAATTTTATAATTAACAAATAAAAAAAACTATTTATAAAACATTTATAATTTTTAAAGAAGTCTCTTCTGCTCACCAAGGCTGTATTTGATTCAAAGAACAGCAAAAACACTAAAATTCTGAAATATTTTTACTATTTAAAATAACAGTTTTCTATTAGAATATATTTTAAAATATAATTTATTCCTGTGATCAAAGCTACATTTTCAGGATCATTACGCCAGCCTTCAGTGTCAAATGATTTTTTAGAAATCATATTCTAATATGCTGATTTGATGTTCAAGAAACATTTCTATTATATTATCAATATTTAAAACAGTTAAGTAATTTATTTTGATTGTTTTAGGATTCTTTGATGAATAGATCCGCATTTTTGTCGCAAGATCAGCATTTATCTAAAACAAAAAGCTTTTGTAACATACACTATACCAATCAAAAGCTTGGAGTCAGTATAATAAGGGGGATAAAGACATTTATGATATCAGGAAAGATTTCTATTTCAGATAAATGCTGTTGTTCTGAACTTTCTTTTCACCAAAGAAACTTTAAAAAATTCTGCTCAGCTGTTTTCAACATAATAATAAATGTTTTTAAGCAGCAATTCAAAATATTAGAATGATTTGAATGAAGGATCATGTGGCTGGAGTATTGATGCTAAACATTCAGCTTTTAAATCAAAGGAATACATTTTTATTTTATAATATGTTAAAATAGAAAACAGTTATTTTAAATACTAAAAATATTACTGTTTTTACTGTATTTTGGATCAAATAAATACAGGCTTGGTGAGCAGAAGAGACCTCTTTAAACAAAAACATTAAAAACAATTCAAAATCTTTTGACTGGTAGTGTACATTTATTGCTTTATTATTATATATGTATATAATATATTAAGGGAAAGCGTGTGTGGGATAGTTAACTAGCATTTTCTTACAATGAGCAAGACATTTGTTACAGCATTTATTAATTTCTGTTAACATTAGTTAACTCTTTATTATTCATGTTACTCAGGTTCATAAATAATAACAGGTACAACTTTTATATTTAATAAAGTATTAGTAAATGATTAAATAAAGTCTAACTTAAATTAATAAATGCTTTGGAAGTATTTTTCAGTGTTAGATTAGTTTGTAGTTTGCATGTTACAGAGTAAAAAGTAATCAATAATGACAGCTGTTCTTGTTCCATCATCAATATTAATGATTTTAATTATATATTTGTGGCTTTTAAACATATGATTGTATGTATTTATTGACATGGACCTATGAGTCTGAAATAAAGTTAAGTTTAATATTAATTTAAAAAAAATGGTTGTTTAGGCCTGAAACAAATTTAATCTTTTTGGAATTTATGGGTTCTTAAATGTTAATGCCATATTACATTAAAAGACCAAATATTTGTTGATTAAACAATATGTCTCTGTAATCTGTAATCAAATCCTGAATCCTCTCTTCAAATACATGTATATGCATCATTAAAAGGCACTGAATATACAGTGGCTACCACAGTTGTCGCATTTTGCAAGCAAATGTAGTTAACATGGCTGAGGCCTGACAGCATCTTACATAACAGAAGCTTTTATACCGCTCAATGGCTGGTAAGAAAAAGGGATAGTTGTTGCCATTGGCATGGGCCGGTTGAGGGAGGGGCTGCTATTTAACACAGCACCAGTCTCAGTGCCAGCTTCAGCCTATTGTGCACAGTGCCCACAAAACATTAACCCTCTAGTGCACTTCATTAGAGGTACAGCTGGGTATTTTATGATGTTTGAAGCTGTTGGGTGGTCTAAATGAACTACTAAACTTGTACATGTCTTCATTAAGAAGATGCTTCAATCTGAACTAATAAAACTTACTTCAGTGCTCTTTCTTGTGTCTTTTAGTCCAAGTCTATTAGCACTGAAGCCCACCTATATGTGTACTCTAAAACTGATTTGTGTGAAAAGTTTATGAATTTTGAGCCCTATTAGAACTTATCTCTATATAACAAGAGGAGACATTCAGATATATGGACCAGTCTACAGAATGGGTGCAAACTGCTGTCCCACAACCAAAAAACACATTTAAAAAGCATTTAAGTTAATAAATCTTAGATGTTTACTAAGATCCTTTTTTCCGTCCAGTAAGCTTAATATATATAAAATAATATAATTTATTAGGTACTCGCAATTGGAAGATGGCTATCCCGAACCCTAACTCCTAAATTTCAACTTATGAAAATGATATTGAAAAAATTGTATCATTTTATTCAGTTATTGTTTATAAAAGTATCCTTTAGATTTCGTAAAAAAAAAAAGTCAAGTTCCTACATTCATGGTCAGGAAATATTTATGTGTCACTTTCTCTATGGTGAGTAGATAGGTCCCATCAGTTTGAGGTAAATGTGTTCAAAAGTATGAAAAATCTGTGTGTAACTTTAAAGAATGTCACTACCTGTTTTATAATTAAACACACTTTTCCACAAAATTTAGTTTTTATATGTGTACAGTCGTGGCCAAAAGTTTTGAGAATTACATAAATATTGGAAATTGGAAAAGTTGCTGCTTAAGTTTTTATAATAGCAATTTGCATATACTCCAGAATGTTATGAAGAGTGATCAGATGAATTGCATAGTCCTTCTTTGCCATGAAAATTAACATAATCCCGAAAAAAACTTTCTACTGCATTTTATTGCTGTCATTAAAGGACCTGCTGAGAT